>NW_019943054.1:171084-193829 GCF_002910315.2 Salvelinus sp. IW2-2015 | reverse complement strand
ACGGATAAGTTACACTATTTATAGAGGCCTCAGTTTATCCGTATCAATCCAGAGGAATAAGAACTTCTTTAAAGCAAACTTTTTCAGTGTAATTATTGTATGAACTAGAATAACAATACGGGAGATCACATAATCGTCATTTTATTACAGTCCTCAATCTGAAGTGTTGGTAAGTCCTTGATGTCTGCAAGAATCCTGGCTAACAAGTTGAAATCAGCAATACAAATTGGGTTTAATTATTTATTCTACTCATATACTAACTAAATCACACAGAATCACGACATATACAATAAATCATAACTTGATCACAATTACGTCATACAGAAAACGTCCCTAGCGGGCGGAATAGATATGACCACGTTGTTTTACACAAAGAAAGGGGCTGAGTCTTAGTGAAAGAGCGGGAGACGGGAACATAGGCGAGCTGTGCTCTCGTAAATATCGTATCTTATGCATTCTAAATTACGCCCATTTAAGAAAGAAAATGCAATACATATTTACTCTGAGCTGCGCTTCAGTAGGTTGGTGGTAGATGGAAGACCGTAGCCAACCCGAGTCCTCTGTCCTTTGGAGGATGTCTCTGGTCTCTGGTAGTCACGGGATACTTTGTAGTACCGTTGTGTGTGGAAGACGGGATACTCGGACTGTTCTTCCTAACCTGCGTTTGTAGCAGCTGTTGCCAACTCAACGGCTAGGAGATATCACTTCTGTAGTGAACCGAGTTCAAAGTTCATACCATACACAATCAAGTCCATGCTGATGTTTCATGTTGGCTTCATCTAAAGTGATTATCTGAACCATTCTGACACTGGATCGTCATCCTAGCATACCCGGAACAGGAAGTTACATTTTTGTCACTGCCTTTATATAGTGGAGGTAGAGGGGTGTGTCTGAAAAGTTTATAACCCATGCCTCTTCACAGGGGCGGGCCACTGTGAGCAGAGGAAAACTTATGAAAGCACAGATCTCTCATTTGGAAGCTAAAATTACATTTCACCTCTTCACAAATAATGTCATATTCAAACATTTGAATTAAACAACAATTCCATGTGAATCCGATACCTCTGACATTTAGACTTTTCATAGTAGAGTTTGTCATTCTATCATTGATGAGAATGTGTCAGKGGGCAACCGAACTGACATAATATACCATAAGTACCACCGCATATGTTCAGTTGGTTGGATTGCCAGAATATAGTTCATTTCCCCCCAACTTCTGATGTTACCCAGAATCTCTATGTTAACCCATGGGTTTCCTTATGTCACATCACTTATAGTGGGGAGAGAGAAAAAGGGGGAAGGAGGTATTTATGACTGTCGTAAACCTACCCCCAACCCAACGTCATGACACTATATATTTGGGGGCGGCAGGTAGCCTAGTGGTTAGAGCGTTGGACTAGTAACTGAAAGGTTGCAAAATCGAATCCCTGAGCTGACATGGTAAAAAACTGTCGCTCTGCCCCTGAATAAGGCAGTTTAACCCACTGTTCCTAGGCCTTTATTAAAAATAAGAATTTGTTCTTAACTGACTTGCCTAGTTAAATAAAGGTAAAATAAAATGAAAAAAAATTTAATATACAGGCACCGGTTACTCGGGCTGACTGAGGTAGTATGTAGGTATGGTTAAAGTGACTATGCATATATGATAAACAGAGAGTAGCAGTAGTGTAAAAGAGGGGTTGGCGGGTGGTGGGACACAATGCAGATTGTCCGGGTAGCCAATGTGCAGGGGCACCGGTTGGCCGGGCCAATTGAGGTAATACGTACATGGATGTATAGTTAAAGTGACTATGCATATATGATAAACAGAGAGTAGCAGCAGCGTAAAAGAGGGGTTGGGGGGCACATAATGCAAATAGTCCAGGTAGCCATTTGTTTACCTGTTCGGGAGCCTTATGGCTTGGGGGTAAAAACTGTTGAGAAGCCTTTTGGTCCTAGACTTGGCACTCCGGTACCGCTTGGCATGAGGTAGTAGAGAGAACAGCATATGACTGGGGTGGCTGGGGTCTTTGACAATTTCTAGGGCCTTCCTCTGCCACTGCCTGGTGTAGAGGTCCTGGATGGCAGGCAGCTTAGCCCCAGTGATGTACTGGCCCGTACGCATTACCCTCTGTTGTGCCTTGCGGTCGGAGGCTGAGCAGTTGCCGTACCAGGCAGTGATGCAACCAGTCAGGATATTCTCGATGTTGCAGCTGTAGAACCTTTTGAGGATCTGAGGACACATGACAAATCTTTTTAGTTTCCCGAGGGGGAATAGGCTTTGTCGTGCCCTTTTCACGACTGTCTTGGTGTGTTTGGACCATTCTAGTTTGTTGGTGATGTGGACAGAAAGGAACTTGAAGCTCTCAACCTGCTCCACTACAGCCCCGTCGATGAGAATGAGGGCTTGCTCTGTCCTCGTTTTCCTGTAGTCCATAATCATCTCCTTAGTCTTGGTAACGTTGAGGGATAGGTTGATATTCTGGCACCACCCGGTCAGGTCTCTGACCTCCTCTCTATAGGCTGTCTCGTCATTGTCGGTGATCAGGCCTACCACTGTTGTGTCATCTGCAAACTTAATGATGGTGTTGGAGTCGTGCCTGTCCATGCAGTCGTGGGTGAACAGGGAGTACAAGAGGGGAATGAACACGCACCCCTGAGGGGCTCCAGTGTTGAGAATCAGCGTGGCAGATGTGTTGGTTCCTACCCTCACCATCTGGGGGAGGCCCGTCAGGAAGTCCAGGATCCAGTTGCAGAGGGAAGTGTTTAGTCCCAGGATCCTTAGCTTAGTGATGAGCTTTAATGGTACTAGGATGATGAACGCTGAGCTGTAGTCAATGAATAGCATTCTCACATAGGTGTTAATTTTGTCTAGGTGGGAAAGGGCAGTGTGGAGTGCAATAGAGATTGCATCATCTGTGGATCTGTTTTGGCGGTATGCAAATTGCAGTGGGTCAAGGGTTTCTGGGATAATGGTGTTGATGTGAGCCATTACCAGTCTTTCAAAGCACTTCATGGCTACGGACGTGAGTGCTACGGCCTGTAGTCATTTAGGCAGGTTGCCTTACTGTTCTTGGGCACAGTGACTATGGTGGTCTGCTTGAAACATGTTGATTTTACAGACTCAATCAGGGACATGTTGAAAATGTCAGTGAAGACACCTACCAGTTGGTCAGCACATGCCCGGAGCACATGTCCTGGTAATCCATCTGGCCCTGCAGCCTTGTGAATGTTGACCTGTTTAAAGGTATTACTCACGTCGGCTACGGAGAGCGTGATCACACAGTCATCCGGAACAGATGATGCTCTCATGCATGCCTCAGTGTTGCTTGCCTCGAAGCAAGAATATAAGTGATTTAGCTCGTCTGGTAGGCTCGTGTCACTGGGCAGCTCATGATTGTGCTTCCCTTTGTAGTCTGCAATAGTTTGCAAGCCCTGCCACATAAGACGATGGCGTTGGAGCCGGTGTAGTACGATTCAATCTTAGCCCTGTATTGACGCTTTTCCTGTTTGATGGTTCGTCAGAGGGCATAGCAGGATTTCTTATAAGCTTCCGGGTTAGAGTCCCACACCTTGATAGCGGCAGCTCTACCCTTTAGTTCAGTGTGAATGTTGCCTGTAATCCATGGCTTCTGGTTGGAGTATGTACGTACAGTCACTGTGGGGATGACGTCATTGATGCACTTATTGATAAAGCCAGTGACTGATGTGGTGTACTCCTCAATGCCATCGGAAGAATCCTGAAACATGCTCCAGTCTGTGATAGCAAAATAGTCCTGTAGTTTAGCATCTGCTTCATCTGACCACTAATTTATAGACGGAGTCACTGGTGCTTCCTGCCTTCAAATTTTTGCTTGTAAGCAGGAATCGGGAGGATAGAATTATGGTCAGACTAACCAAATGGAGGGCAAGGGAGAGCTTTGTATGTGTCTGTGTGTGTGGAGTACAGGTGATCTAGATATTTTTCCCTATGGTTGCACATTTAACATGTTGATAGAAATTAGATAGATTTAAGTTTCCCTGGATTAAAGTCTCCAGCCACTAGGAGCGCCGCCTCTGGGTGAGTGGTTTCCTGTTTGCTTATTTCCTTATACAGCTGACTGAGTGCGGTCTTAGTGCCAGCATCCATCTGTGGTGGTAAATAAACAGCCACGAAAAGTATAGCTGAAACTCTCTTGGCAAATAGTGTGGTCTGCAGTTTATCAAAATATACTGTACTTCAGGCCAGCAAAATCTAGAGACTTCCTTAGATTTCGTGCACCAGCTGTTGTTTACAAATATGCACAGACAAACCCCCCCCCCCACAGTCTTACCGGAGTGTGCTGTTCTATCTTGCCGGTGCAGCGTATATCCCACTAGCTGAATATCCACTGTACACCATTTGAAATATCAATCAATTAAATTGGTTGTGAATTAAATCATTATGGTGGTGGGACACACACAATGTTTTAGCCAGTCTCTGGTGGTGATATTGCGGGAGCTTGACGTTTTGTTTACCGGAAGCCATTTGGAGGTAAATAGTTGTGCAAATATTTCCGATTGAATCTACAGTATATTCATTGTCCCGACTTGCTGTCTCTTTGTATTGCGGCTTTGCATAATAAACAGGGTAGTAACGATGAGGAAATAAATTCTGTCTGCGCAGGACCATTCTGAATCTAAAGTAGATTCACACACTAGCTGAAACAGTGTGAAATTGTCTGTCCTTGTCATAACTTCTAAATCAGACAGGTCATGTGTAGCCTACATAGCTACATTTATCATACATTACACAGAACCATTTCCTTTCCTCTATGAATGTCACACCTGCTCCCGCTCTCCTCGAGCGCCAGGCTCCTCAGCATTACGCATTCCTGCCACCATCATTACGCACATCTGCTCCCCTCGTGACGTGCATCAGCGATTCATTGCACTCACCTGGACTCTATCACCTGTGTTCATTTCCTCCCCTATATCTGTCTGTTCCCTAGCTCTGTTCCCCGCTTCAGGATTAATATTTGTTTGTAATTTTGTTACCTGGTTCTGACGCTGTTCCTGTCCTGTTCAATGTCTGTTCCACATTCAATTTTCAACTCCCCATACCTGCTTATCTTTTCCAGCGTCGGTCCTTCCAATGAATAATGTGTGTTCTGTATGATAATGTTTTTAATAATGAAACAACAGTCTTTAGACAGTCTTTAGGGAATAGACTGAATGTTTTATATAGTCCTATTAACAATGAGTACCAATCATGTTGTTTTCATAGTTATAAACTATTAATATGTTCTCAAATCCCTACCTTTTAAGAGAGCAGAGGGGAGACGGATGACCCTATGTTCATTCAGGTATATGTTATCACATGAAGACAGTTACCAGCCACAGAACATGGATTTATAATGACTATATGCAGGAAACAAGACTATTTCAGAAACTATATCTGTAATTCACTCCCCCCTATTTTTAGATTCCCAGTCGCAGTAAAATTCCACATCCACCATTATGCTCAGACAATTGAAATTCTCATGAGATTCCATTATGTAGAGACTAGCAAAACTCCATAGTAACGGAACCATCCTGTGCATTTATTTTATTTTGAACACCCTGACTGCCCTGATTTCACCAGCACACCACAAAAGTGGTATTCAGACAAATACAATCTGGTCTGGTTCCTTCTGATGGACCAGAGGCTAGGAACCAGGGGCCGTAAACCTTGACCACTCTCGCCACAGTGGACGGTTGATGGAGAGAGTTTGGGGCTATATGAGGAAAGAGGTTGTGAACCCATCCTCAAGTATTAAATGGATCATTCCAATTCCATTCTGCAGCTAAAACAGTGCCGTGAGCAAAGAGAAAGAGAGAGTCAGAGATGACACCATTAACAACATAACAAGCTCCAGTGCCTCTCGGTAAAACGAAGGAAATCACGAAGATGTGTTTTTATATTACTTATTTCTTCCACTTCCTTTGCTTCTAACCTTTGGGTCACAATCCACCATCATTCCTGCCTCGGCTCAGGTTTTCACTCATGTTATTAATGTTCATATGGTATCCCCAACAAAATACTTATTCTCATCCTCCTCCATCTGCCTTTTCTCTCTCTCTCTCGTCCCCCTGTACTTTTGGCCTGTGATAATAAAAGAGGAGAAACACTTGGTGAGCCACCTGGTTGACGACTGACCTCTTATTAAATCGAAAGTTAAAGGAAACCACCACTTTTCATCATCATTTTCATTATCTACCGCACAATACCAGCGTCAACACACGTGAAAAAAGCGCATTTCTACATTTTGTAGAAAAAAATATACAGTTAAAAAGCTTTACTCAATGACATCATCAAAGTTTTAAAAAATAGACATTTTAAAAACAGTGATTTTTAAACACTGTTAGATTCTTGGTTAAACTTGGAACATTGTTATACTCAGAATGATATTATCTAAGGAGTGAAAGAGACTGGTTTTTAGATCCGAAGTTACTGTTTATCTGTAGGAGACAGATGGCTTTGGAATGTGTAGGGGAGACGGGTGGAGATCTTAGAACCTAACAATGTCACTGAGGGAGAGAGGGTAATGTATAGTGTTGACATTATGTCAGGATATGTTATTGTTAGCCATCAGGGATCCTATGGGAGGGATCCTCTGGGAGGAGAAGAGACAAAGTCTGGTATCAATCACCATGACAACCTTGAGTTGGGGAATGGTGAGCACTTTGAAGGAGAGGTCATGTCAGATGAAGTGAGGAAGAACAGGTACAGTTGAAGGTGGAAGTTTACATACACTTAGGTTGGAGTCATTGAAACTAGTTTTTCAACCACTTCACAAATTTCTGGTTAACAGTCTGATGGCCTTGAGATAGAAGCTGTTTTTCAGTCTCTCGGACCCAACTTTGATGCACCTGTACTGCCTTCTGGATGGTAGCGGGGTGAACAGGCAGTGACTCGGGTGGTTGTTGTCGAGGATCTTTTTGGCCTTCCTGTTACATCGGGTGCTGTAGGTGTCCTGGAGGGCAGGTAGTGTGCCCCCGCTGATGCGTTGTGCAGACCGCTGGAGAGCCCTGCGGTTGAGGGCCTTGCAGTTGCCGTACCAGGCGGTGATACAGCCTGACAGGATGCTCTCACTTGTGCATCTGTAAAAGTTTCAGCATCTGGTTCCTAAGAGAGTGATAGCACAAGATTTGAGAAGCAAAAAGAAACACAAAACATAAGTATTAATAAGGTGTTAAACTATGCACAATTATACAGTACCAGACAAATGTTTAGACACACCTACTCATTCAAATGTTTTTCTTTATTTTTACTATGTTCTACATTGTAGAACAATAGTGAAATCATCAGTGCTATGAAATAACACATATTGAATCATGTAGTAACCAAAAAAGTGTTAATTAAACAAATCAAATGTATTTTAGATTCTTCAAAGTAGCCACCCTTTGTCTTGATGACAGCTATCAGACCACAGGCTCCAATAGGTGTTCCCAAGTAATGTAATTTTCACTTTGCTCCCCATCTCCTGTAACGTTAGCCTCTCTAGGGTACGTGAGACGGTAGCGTTCCACCTCTTCAACAGCCAGTGAAACTGCAGGGCGCCAAATTCAAAACAACAGAAATCACATAATTAAAATTCCTCAAACATACATGTATTTTACACCATTTTAAAGATACAATTGTTGTAAATCCAGCCACAGTGTCCGATTTTAAAAAGGCTTTACGACGAAAGCAAACCAAACGATTATGTTAGGTGAGTGCCTATTCACAGAAGTGCCTATTCACAAAACCACTTTTCCAGCCAAAGAGAAGATTCACAAAAAGCAGAAATATAGATTAAATGAATCACTAACCTTTGATGATCTTCATCACATGACACTCATAGGACTTCATGTTACACAATACATGTATGTTTTGTTCGGTAAAGTTCATATTTATATCCAAAACTCTGAGTCTACATTGGCGCCTTACGTTCAGAAGTTCCAAAACATCCTTTGATTTTGCAGAGAGCCACATCAATTTACAGGAATACTCATAATAAACATTGCTAAAAGATACAACTGTTATGCATGGAATTTTAGATGCACTTCTCCTTAATGCAACCGCTGTGTCAGATTTCAAAAAAGCTTTACGAAAAAAGCAAACCATGCAATAATCTGAGTCGGCGCTCAGAACTCAATCAAGACACAAATATATCCGCCATATTATGCAGTCAACAGAAGTCAGAAGTAACATTATAAACATACACTTACCTTTGATGATCTTCATCAGAATGCACTCCCAGGAATCCCAGTTCCACAATAAATGTTTGTTTTGTTCGATAATCTCCATCATTTATGTCCAAATTCCTCCTTGTTGTTCTAGCGTTCAGTACACTTGCCAAACTCACGATGCAGGTCCAGCGGAAAGTATGGCTGAAAAGTTAAAAAAGTTATATTACAGTCCATATTACAGTCCGTAAAAACATGACAAACGAAGTATTGAATCAATCAATTTTAACATAATTCTTCAATATTGTTCCAACCGGAGTATTCCATTGTCTTCAGAAGTGCGATGGAACAGAGCTCGCTCTCACGTGAACGCGCATGGTCAGGGTATGTTCAGGTTATGATAGACCAGACTCATTCCTCTCTCCTTCGGCCCCACTTCACAGTAGAAGCATCAGACAAGGTTCTAAAGACTGTTGACATCTAGTGGAAGCCTTAGGAAGTGCAATATGACCAATATCCCACTGTATATTTGATAGGCGATGAGTTGAAAACCTACAAACCTCAGATTTCTCACTTCCTAGTTGGAAATTTATCTCAGTTTTTTTCCCCGCCATATGAGTTCTGTTATACTCACAGACATATTTCAAACAGTTTTAGAAACTTCAGAGTGTTTTCTATCCACATCTACTAATAATATGAATATATTTGCAACTGGGCCTGAGTAGCAGGCAGTTTACTCTGGGCACCTTATTCATCCAAGCTACTCAATACTGCCCCCAGCCATAAGAGGTTAAGAGAGGGGTATAATGGTGGTCTACCAGTTGTGACCTGTTTCACCTCATAGCATGGGGCGAACAGCGGAGGAGTGACAATTGTATTTACTCCACCACGCATATTTTGATATTGTTTAAGCGTAACTCTGAGTTGTTTATCCTCAATGTCTTTCTCTAATTCCTGGTTTAGGTTTGACTCTTTTCTAGCGCAATAGCCAATTCCTGCTTTTGTTCATCTAATCTATGTGCATGCCCTTCGGCAGTGCCTAGTTTTTTATTCGTCACCTCATTGTTGTCTACTGCCTACTCCATTTTTACTTGCAGGTCTCTATTTTTCTCTTTTTCCAGTTTATCCACTGCTGATAAAATGCTGTGGTTAGGATGCCTGCGTATTGTGGTCTGGACCGTTCTCTGATTTCAGTGTTCCACACTACGATGTATCCATATACTTGTGGCTGGTTTTAAACTTTCTGTCTCCGGGAAAATGTTTACCAATTTTGCAAATTTACCCACCATTGTTTTGGTTCTTGGTGCTGGTCATATGCTTTTTTTAGTGCCTCTAAGGCTTTGATAACATTTTCCGCTTCTCCCCTTCCCTCTCTGGGGGCCTATCATGAAGCTACTTCCATGGTTTGGACGCCACCCTACCAGGTGGCGTGGCGAGAATCTGTCTCCGAGAATCTGTCTCCGCACCACGTGCTCTCACCACTGGTGTCCCCCAGGGCTCTGTTCTAGGCCCTCTCCTATTCTCGCTATACACCAAGTCACTTGGCTCTGTCATATCCTCACATGGTCTCTCCTATCATTGCTATGCAGACGACACACAATTAATCTTCTCCTTTCCCCCTTCTGATAACCAGGTGGCGAATCGCATCTCTGCATGTCTGGCAGACATATCAGTGTGGATGACGGACCACCACCTCAAGCTGAACCTCGGCAAGACGGAGCTGCTCTTCCTCCCGGGGAAGGACTGCCCGTTCCATGATCTTGCCATCACGGTTGACAACTCCATTGTGTCCTCCTCCCAGAGCGCTAAGAACCTTGGCGTGATCCTGGACAACACCCTGTCGTTCTCAACCAACATCAAGGCGGTGACCCGTTCCTGTAGGTTCATGCTCTACAACATTCGCAGAGTACGACCCTGCCTCACACAGGAAGCGGCGCAGGTCCTAATCCAGGCACTTGTCATCTCCCGTCTGGATTACTGCAACTCGCTGTTGGCTGGGCTCCCTGCCTGTGCGATTAAACCCCTACAACTCATCCAGAACGCCGCAGCCCGTCTGGTGTTCAACCTTCCCAAGTTCTCTCACGTCACCCCGCTCCTCCGCTCTCTCCACTGGCTTCCAGTTGAAGCTCGCATCCGCTACAAGACCATGGTGCTTGCCTACGGAGCTGTGAGGGGAACGGCACCTCCGTACCTTCAGGCTCTGATCAGGCCCTACACCCAAACAAGGGCACTGCGTTCATCCACCTCTGGCCTGCTCGCCTCCCTACCTCTGAGGAAGTACAGCTCCCGCTCAGCCCAGTCAAAACTGTTCGCTGCTCTGGCACCCCAATGGTGGAACAAACTCCCCCACGACGCCAGGTCAGCGGAATCAATCACCACCTTCCGGAGACACCTGAAACCCCACCTCTTTAAGGAATACCTAGGATAGGATAAAGTAATCCTTCTAACCCCCCCCCCCTTAAAAGAGTTAGATGCACTATTGTAAAGTGGTTGTTCCACTGGACATCATAAGGTGAATGCACCAACTTGTAAGTCGCTCTGGATAAGAGCGTCTGCTAAATGACTTAAATGTAAATGTAAATGTGTCCTGGCCTCTAGAAGCCATCTCAGTTATTATTGACTAGGCGTTACCCCTCAACGGCATGAAGTAGTAACAGCTTAGGCTATTAATAATTTGGTCACCCCCCGTACACTCTGGTTTTAGCTCCCTTTATTGCTACTGTTACTACAGATGATCCTTGTTCAAACATTCATACACACACACACACCCTATGGTCGCATGGCCACTGCGGCTGGGCTTCCACCCCCCATTACGGGTTTAGCAGGGTACGAACCCCACCCGGGCTTTACCTCCTAGGACGTACCCTTTGCAGGTACTAGCCTGCTCGGACTAACCTTCCGGGACTTACCCGATACCATAAATCTACGACCAGTCATAATACAATGGGACTTCTGAATAAGCACAGGCTTTTTAGGTCCTTATTCTATTACTGTTCAGCCTGCGATTCTCATCTCCCCAAAATGTCAAAATAAGTGGTAAATCCTGCTCCGCTGATTTGGACTCTCTGGTTCGACTAAAAATCGTGGTAAATCCTGTCGACAACGCCAACTGTTAGTTTTTACCCTGTTATGTAGAACCAGACAGACAACCATAAATGCTCAAACCAAGTTTATTCACCAAAAGGGTCAGACAGCTGAACAGACCAAGACATGTTTACACAAGCACTGGTATTTAACCCTTCCTCCTATGTTGAGTCTCCTCCTTACACCTCTGAACAGCCAATACACCTCTGTTGATATAAAGAACTTTAGTGATATCTGTTCTTCCTCACATCATCTGACCTGACCTCTGCTCAAATTCCTCAGTCCTCCCCAACTTACGGCTGTCATGTTGACTTGTATCAGACTGTGGCTCTCCTCTTTCCTAATGTCTAACAATAACATATTCTGACAAAATGTAAACATTCTACATTCCCCTCTCTCGCTCAGTGACATGAATAAGGATATTTCATATTTTCAAGTTTAGAAGTCAGAACCCATCAACATAAACACCAGATAAAAAACTGTCTCTGTGGACAGGGGCTGATGAGGATGAAATTACTGAATAAAACATTAGGAAGGAAGAGAAGAGCATATTGTATGGCGGTGAAGCCAGGTTTAGCTTCTTGACGCACGGATCCCTTTAGCGGGATCATTTTCATCAACAACCGCTGAATTGCAGAGCGCCAAATTTAAAAAAAATGTATCTAAAAATATTTATATTAATGAAATCACAAGTGCAATATAGCAAAACACAGCTTAGTTTGTTGTTAATCCACCTGTCGTGTCAGGTTTACAGCGAAAGCAATCCAATCGTTTGTGTGAGTTTATCGATCACTAGACAAAACATTACAAACACCTAGCAGCAATGTAGATTGGTCACGAAAGTCAGAAAAGCAATAAAATTAACCGCTTACCTTTGGTCACGAAAGTCAGAAAAGCAATAGAATTAACCGCTTACCTTTGATGATCTTCGGATGTTTGCACTCACGAGACTCCCAGTTACACAATAAATGTTCCTTTTGTTCGATAAAGATTATTTTTATATCAAAAAAGCTCAATTTGTTTGGTGCGTTATGTTCAGTATTCCACAGCCTTAGGCAGGTCATCAAGGGTTGACGAAAATTCCAAATAGTTTCCATAAGTTCGTAGAAACATGTCAAACTTTTTTAATAATCAATCCTCAGGTTGTTTTTAACATAAATAATCATGCATGAACTAATGGAAGGACATTCAGCTATCCACTGACGCGATTTGATAAATCTCGCTCATTTTTCAGAATAAAAGCTTGAAACTATGTCTAAAGACTGTTCACACCCTGAGGAAGCCATAGGAATCTGGTTGATATCCCTTTAAATGGACGAAAGGCAGGCAATGGAACAGTGATTTTTCAAAATAAGAGGCACGTCCGGGTTGGATTTCCTCAGGTTTACGCCTGCAAAATCAGTTCTGTTATACTCACAGACAATATTTTGACAGTTTTGGAAACTTTAGAGTGTTTTCTATCCTACTCTGTCAATTATATGCATATTCTAGCATCTGGACCTGAGAAATAGGCAGCTTACATTGGGAACGTTATTTTTCCAAACATAAAAATTCTGCCCCCTAGCTTCAAGAGGTTTTAAACACTGCAATTGCATGCTAATTATTACAGCTTTCTTCCCCGCAGACACTCGTGAATATGTAGTAATTCTAGATTATGGAATAACAAAAAAGGCACCTCAGAAATCATACAAACTGTTGGAGGCATATGCGTTATGGTTTGGAGGTTTGATTGAATGCATTACTGTCTGATTGTACAGTCTGTCCGTGACACTCTCACACCAGAGCCTTAGTACTTGAGGATAGAACTAAGTGAAAAGTAAAATGGATGCATAGCCTACATACAATACCACACAGGAGCTATATATCTCTTCAATTTATACTTGACAAGCAACTCAGGCAGACAGCATTCTGTGTCTTTGCTGTAATGTTCCTTGGCTGCCGCGGACATGAGAAGACTCAAACAATATAACACAGCCCTTGGGATCTCCCTAGTGCTCAGAGGCCCATTCCACATAAAATGTCCCTCTCCAATCAGTCATCGCCCCATTCAATTCCCCAACTCTATTTTAAAATCCTGTAAAAGCTGTCAGCATGCCCATATGCAGTGTCTGTCTTTCTCGTTATTCTAATTTGTAATCATCGTGACCGTCTCTCCCCGGCACTCCAGAATAAATTGGAATGAAAAAAGATCTTATTGTAATTTTAATCAAAAATCCATTACTGGCACAGTAGCACTAGTCTCTGCCGACTACGCCATCAGGAGAAAAAAAACCTGAAGAGCTATAAAATAAGAATCTGTTCTCATTCGTCTTTCCTCACTCAATTCTGTAAATTGCACCGCACATCTGAAGGGGGTTATTGCTGACTGGGTGTGGACTTCTTTCAGTCTTCGGCCAGAAATAATTAGTTAATGACAGTCACATGGTAGCTAATCTTAGGCTCACACGAACATGCACACAAAATCAGAGCGAAAATGTAGACTGTCAATTCAGCCATAAACGGGGATGCATCTTCAAACACAAGTTACAGAAATAAACTGCATTTTGAGCTGAAAGTTGTTCACGTTAGCAGTCAATATCAACTAGGGATATATAGTGTCACTTCCCTGGTGTCCAGAGCAAGCAAAATCATACGGCCTATTTTTAATGGAGGTTGCAGGATCAGACGGAAAGCATGTTCTGTCTGCACCATTCCATCACTTTGGAGGGCAGCATGCTTGCAGAGTGCTTGTTGCCAGCCGGGTTGCCCTGTTCCTCCTCACAAATATTGTAATAAATTCGCCAGCATATGTTAAGTCTTCATCCCATAATATTGACAGCAGTGCGATGTTACAGCTGCTTATCTCTAGACATATACTGACTATACAAAACATTAGGAACACCTAGTTTTTCTATGACATAGATTGAACAGGTGAATCCAGGAAGAAACTATGATCCATTAGTGATGTCATTAGTGATTAGTCACCTGTTAAATCCACTTCAATCAGTGTAGATGAAGGGGAGGAGACAGGTTAAAGAAGGATTGTTAAGCCTTGAGACAATTGAGACATGGGTTGTGTCATTCAGAGGGTGAAAGTGCCTTTGAATGGGGTATGGTAGAAGGAGCCAGACACACTGGTTTGTGTCAAGAACTTTGACACTGCTGTGTTTTTCACCCTCAAGAGTGGTCCGCCACCCAAAGGACATCCATCCAACTTGACACATTGGAATCAACATAGGCCAGCATCCCTGTGGAAGAAATTATACAAGTTATTTTGATCACTAATGTGGATATGTGCGCCCACCTTTGTGCTCCAATGCTGATGACTCATTGGTCAACAATCAAGATGTGCAACCTTTTGGTTCTGAAGCATGGATGAGAATTTAAAGATGACTTGCATGCAGTGGGTTCAGAACAACATTCACAAAATGTTTGGCCGGGAAAATATACTACCACCGAAAAGGACACTTTGGAGACTGAAATGGCAAAGGGGCATGTATTCTGCACAGGTATAGCCCTATCTGTGCACGTTCAAGTCTCCGAGATTCGTGACAAATTCACATGTTTTTGCATTCCTCATATGTCATGGTCGTATATTTAGTTTGCATGTTATAGGATCAAAGGCCCTCGAGCACCCTAGATTCCTGTAGTTATAAGGGTGAAAAAGCCAAGTACTGTAAGATGTACAGTAACAGGGCTATTTCACATGACATGGTTCAAAGCCAAGACAATTGATTTCAGTCATAAACCTACCTTAAGATGTGGTTATTGTTGGAAGCAGGTGTTGGTACGTAACCACTGTCTGTAAGTCTATATGTTTGTCTGTATATACATTATGTATATACATATATGGCTGTCTGTATTTCCCTAAGTTTAAACACATTATTTTTATTTTTACAGATCAACAGACTATGGATCCACCTGTGAGAGGATGAATGACAAAGTGGGATCTAAGACAGTGCTGAGTTACCTGAGTTACCTGAGTCTGTCCATCCAATAAGAGAAAGGTAAGACATACTTCAAAAGGGTGATTTTCAATAACACAATAATGACTGAATTGTTCAATGTCCATTCTCTGCTGCCGTTATTTGTTCTTTCCGATCAAATCGAATGTTAACTCGAAGTGAAGGTTAGACGGTAGACTGACTATAAAATCAAATACATTTGGTTTGAATACATATTTTCTCTCAAGCATTTACATTTTTTTTGCAATTTTTTTGATGCCCAACGTTTAACCTATAATTCCTCCCAAACCCGGATCCGTGAGCACCCCCCACAGTAAAAAAGCTGACTAGCATAGCCTAGCATAGCGTCACAAGTAAATACTAGCATCTAAATATCATTAAATCACAAGTCCAAGACACCAGATGAAAGATACACTCTTGTGAATCCAGCCATCATTTTCTGATTTTAAAAGTTTTACAGGAAGACACAATATTGTAAATCTATTAGCTAACCACGTTAGCAAAAAGACACCACTTTTTTTTACTCCACCAGTTTTTTACTCCATCAGTAGCCATCACTAATTCGACCAAATAAAGATATAAATAGCCACTAAACCAAGAAACAACTTCATAAGAGACAGTCTGATAAACATATTTATGTATAGCATATGTTTTTTTAGAAAAATTTGCATATTTCAGGTATAAATCACAGTTCTACAGTGCAGCTGCAATCTGAAAATAGCCGAAGCTGCCAGAATAATTACAGAGACCAACGTCAAATACCTAATTACTCATCTTAAAACATTTCTGAAAAATCAACAGCGTACAGCAAATGAAAGCCCAACATCTTGTGAATCCAGCCAATGTGTCAGAATTTTTAAGTGTTTTACACGCGAAAACACAATATAGCATTATATTAGCTTAGCACAATAGCCAGAAACCCAAGCAATTTACCAGCAGCACAGGTTAGCGATCGTAACAAATACAGCAAAAGATATTATAATTTTTGACTAACCTTGATATACTTCGTCAGATGACAGCCTTAACATCATATTACACAATGCATATAGGTTTTGTTCGAAAATGTGCATATTTAGCAGCACAAATCGTGGTTATACAATGTGATCAGTGCAACAGGTCATGCATTCTGCCGGCGCCATCTGGAAAGGCACCTAATCTAATCAATAAATAATCGTAAACTTGACTAAAAAATACAGGTTGGACAGCAAATGAAAGATGCATTAGTTATTAATGCAACCGCTGAGTTAGATTTTAAAATTAACGTTACTAGACATACAGTGTGCGTACAGCCAGACTAGTGCCGCAATAATGGCGGACAAATGCGTTTACATTTTTCCACATAAATACGGAATAACATCATAAATAGCTCTTACTTTTGGACGAGCTTCCATCAGAAATCTTGGCAAGTGGTCCTTTGTGCAAAAGAATCGTGCTTGGTGTAAAACGTCATCTTCAACTTCGGAATTAGCAGCTAACATTAGCTATGTGGCCACAACATGCCCAAATGTTCAAACGCAATACTAAGGAAAATTCCGAAAATAGCAATATACTCGCATAAACTGATATAACTCGGTTAAAATAACTCGTTATATGTTTCTAACAACCTATATCGAATTAAATTACAGACGGATATAGCTAAGGCCGATAACTGAGCGTTTCAAAATCCATCCTGAGGTCTTGCTTTGCGCAATGACGAACGTCGAAAAGAGAGCTCCTTCGTTCCTTGGCCTTTTATAAGCTTTGAATCTACGTAGACCTCCATTCCACTTCTCATTGGTTACTGACATCCCAGGGAAGGCGCGTGCAGTTCATGTCGACCCATAGGATACATACAGAGCTTTAAACTGATCTGAGAACAGAGCCTCGTTTTCAGACCTTCGCAGTTCCTGTCATGAATTTCGCTGCAGAAAGAGTTCTGGTTCACCCACAGACATAATTCAAACGGTTTTAGAAACTAGAGATTGTTTTCTATCCAATAGTAATAATAATATGCATATTGTACGAGCAAGAATTGAGTACGAGGCAGTTTAATTTGGGAACGATAAATGTCCAAGTTGAAACAGCACCCCCTGTAGTGTCAAGAACCTCACTAGGGGGTGTGGGATGCCTGGCCAACATCCAGTGAAATTGCAGAGCGCCAAATTCAAAAACAGAAATACTCATTATAAAAATGTATGAAACATACAAGTGTTACACATGGGTTTAAAGATAAACTTTTTGTTAATCCAACCGCTGTGTCAGATTTCAAAAAGGCTTTACGGCGAAAGCAAACCATGTGATTATCTGAGAACAGCGCCCAGCAGACAAATCATTACAAACAGTTAGCAGCCAAGAAGAGGAGTAACAAAAGTCAGAAATAGCGATAAAATGTATCACTTACCTTTGATGATCTTCATATGTTTGCACTCCGAAGACTCCATGTTACACAATAAATGTTTGTTTTGTTCGATAATGTTCTTCTTTATGTCCAAAAACCTCAGTTTTGTTGGTGCGTTTTGTTCAGTAATCCATTGGAACAAAGCGCGGTCACAACAGACAGACGAAAAATCTAAAAAGTACAATAAAAGTTCATAGAAACATGTCAAACGATGTATAAAATCAATCCTCAGGTTGTTTTTGTCATAAATAATCAATAATATTTCAACCGGACAAAAGCTTCATCAATAGAAAAGGAGAAACAAGAGAGGTGCACTCTCGATCGTGCGCTGGACTCATTTCCACTGTCCACTCATTGAAAGTGCTGTATCTCCCTCATTTCTCAGAGTAAATCCTGAAACAATGCCTAAAGACTGGCCACATGTAGAAGAAGTCATAGAGATTGTGAACTGGGTCCTAAGTCTTTGTATGGTGGATAGGCTTTCAATGGAAAAACAGCCTTTCAAAATAATAGTACTTCCTGGATGGATTTTCCTCAGGTTTTCGCCTGCCCTATCAGTTCCGTTATACTCACAGACATTATTTTAACAGTTTTGGAAACTTTAGAGTGTTTTCTATCCAATTATAATTATATGCATATCCTAGCTTCTGGGCCTGAGTATCAGGGAGTTTACTATGGGCACGCTTTTCATCCAAAATTCCCAATGCTGCCCCCTACCCTAGTGAAGTTAATGACCTTATTTAGCTTACATTGCCTTATGCTGGAAGCTTGCCCGAAGATAGAAAGTCAATTCAAGATTGTTACCAAGCAAAACTTACTCATACTGTAGTTATAGCCTCAGGACATTTACCATGACACAACACAGAGACCAGAAATACCTTTTAGAAATCCAAAACGTATTAGAGACAGAATCTTGTTGGTTTGTAGATAAATGCTGAAGCAAAACTAATAAAACAAAGTAGGTGCTAATTCTCTGAGCAAAGTATATTTTTACTTTGGGAAGTTCACCATCTGTTCCACATTATAAACTGTGTGGTTCGAGCCTTAAATGCTGATACGCTGAAAACCGTTGTCTGTCAGACCATATACCACGGGTATGACAAAACATGTATTTGTACTCTTCTAATTACGTTGATAACCAGTTTATGATAGTAATAAGGCACCTCAGGGGTTTGTGGTATATGGCCAATATACCACGGCTGTATCCAGGCACTCCGTGTTGCGTCGGGCAATATACCACACCCCCCCGAGCGTTATTGCTTAATTATAACACAGGTGGCTCAGTCTCTTCTGATCTTTTTTTAAGGGTCATGCTAATGTCCTTCACTAGCAAACTTTCCATGGATAAGCTTTTCTGTGTTGGTAATGTGAAAGAAAAGGGCCACAGATTACTTTCTGGGCCTCCCGAAGAGAGTCAAATAAGTCCATAGATCACTAGCGCTGACCCTAAAAATCCCTCCATGGAAAGAGAGGATTTGTGGAACACTGATGGACTTAACCCGCGTCAGCATTGGACTCAGTAATACCTCGGTCTGACCTTGTGACTATTTTCCCACTGGCCGGGCCGGACTTAGCGATAGATCCTATAGTCTAGTTGAAGGTAGAGTATGCCCATCCAGTACATTTCCCAAGCCAAAGACACACGATATACGTGGACAGGAAACAGATTAGCTGCAAGGGCCTTATCATCTCCCTTTTATGGTGATAGACCAAGGATCTTGTAGTTTTCTCCACCCAAGTTAGGGAACTACATTGTAGTAGAAGCTAGTCACGAGATCCTATGATGTCCAGATGCCCTTGTTAGGGCCATGTTTTGTAGACAACCACTATTGACCTCTGGCTTCAACCGACCCACAATCCTCCTCACCTTATCTTTTGTCTCATTATGGATGGATGAGTGCAACTCTCTACTGGATAAGCTGGGACGTTTTTTCTTCATTGCATTTGAGTGGCCAAATTTAACATCTGCGTGTAAAGCATGGGAAAAACAGGAAGAGGGTTATCTCTAATCTGTTGAGATGAGGCAGGAATGACCATTAAATCACCATGACAATATATTTGTGTATTTAATGCCTCAAGGATGTTTTTTTCCCCCCACGTGAATATAGCATTACAATCGATTGGTTTCCACACAACAATATTATTTTAACGTCACTGACTATATTCTCATGTTGTCTAAACGTAAAAATCCAGAGGCTTGACCTTTCTAAGAGCAGGTGATAGATGTGAATGATGGTGCTGAGAATTACATTTCTGTCACGTTCTGACCTTTATTTCCTTTGTTTTGTCTTTATTTAGTATGGTCAGGGCGTGAGTTGGGGTGGGCAGTCTATGTTTGTATTTCTATGTTTTGCTATTTCTGTGTTTAGCCTGATATGGTTCTCAATCAGAGGCAGCTGTCAATCGTTGTCCCTGATTGGGAACCATATTTAGGTAGCCTGTTTTGTGTTGGGTTTGGTGGGTGGTTGTCTTCAGTCTTCGTGTGTCTGCACCAGACAGAACTGTTTCGGTTTTTCACATTTGTTGTTTTTTGTATTTTGAGTATTCACTTTGATTAAACAAGATGAACAATTACCACGCTGCACATTGGTCCTCCGATCCTTCTAATTTCTCCTCCTCAGACGAGGAGGAAGACGAAAGCCGTTACAATTTCAAGCATTGAAAGAAGACACTCTTATGAATGTTGAGCCTTATTCCAAGGTCTTCTGCACAGGTTGACTCACAACCACTGCTAATAATGAAGTCTAGCCTTCTAGACATATAAATATAATTAATAGACATAGAATGAATAGACATTCTATTTCTATGGTTGTAACAAGATTGATATCCCAATTCACTGGAAATGAGCCTAAATATACCTTTCCTATAGAGTGCTCACTCACAGATAGGCCGCAATTGATCTGGGTTTGACAATATTAATCTGCTGTGAGAAATCCTCTCCTCCCCTTGTTTGCAGTCATCAGATGGCTTGCGCACCATCCAACAGCAGGCTGCAGCCCCTCAGACAATAACTATCGCACTCTTCGCATGACGATTAGCTCGGTCGCTGTACTCCCACCGACTAGCTGATCATAAGCAGATAACATGTAGAGGTTATCCTAACAACCTGTATTAATCTAAGCTTTGCTACTAACCTCACTCCTCTTTGTTTCCGGGAGACACATTGGTAATCAATTGCAAAGTGGATGTGGAGCGAAATCTTAATTACCTGCCGATGGTATATTTGATGATGTGAACGTTTTTGACGATGATGTGAGCTGTTACGTAACCTCCCCTCGTGGAACTTAGTGCCTGTTAAAACTGATTCAGGAACATATCAACATGCCCATATCCATATGATCCACATAAACAATCTCTGAAAGGAAATTAATTACATCTACTGAGAGATGGGTTACGAGAAGGCTTTGTCCAATACATTTTTCTACATTTTGTAAGAGAAGTAATGTTTGATTAGTGTTTAATCTTGAATATGTCGCATGGCAAATAATATTTACTGTGCAGGAAATCAAATCAGGTTGGTTAAAGATGAATCATCTTTGGCAGTTTACACCTTTCCAAACTTCTGCAATTCATTTCATTCTCAACATTTAAAGTGTATGTTATGCCTTCCATTAAATGCAGCAGTGATACAGGGGATATACAGAGTATAGCTATACACACAGCTATACAACAAGCCCTCAATAGAGATATGTCTTAATATGTAGTGTATTACAGTAAATATAAAGGAAGCCTGGTTGAAAAGGACTCGCCTAAAGTATTATTATTAGAGAGCTGAGAAACATTCAGTGTCTCCCTGTTCAGTGGTAAAGAAACACTGATTCAACTAGATCCTTCAAGGACTTCTAGCATTTGTACGTTCCCCTCTAAGTGGTGAGACAGAGAGAAAGGTCCTGACAGAAGAATCAGAAATACAAGGTGAAATGCAATTTCCACTCATAATAAATGCTGTCGTTTAATACGATATTATTGAAAATGATTAGACCTGACCTTAGAAACTACAAATTACATGGGACAAGGCCCTAAGACACTGGGTGAAATAGAGGGGGCCCTTCGCAAAAAAAAACGAAGGAACATTTAAAAAAAGAGAAACTGGCACAGAATCCGCTGTCTGTTTATTGGCTTTAATGAAAAACAATTTATCTAAATCACCACCAGGGAGGATTCTTAGTTAAAGCTGGAGAAAGAGGGGTGGGAAGGATTCTTAGTTAAAGCTGGATAAAGAGGGTTGGGGAGGGTTCCTAGTTAAAGCTGGGGAAAGACGGTGGTATTTTTGTCAGTGACAAATGCACTGCTGTTTTTTCCAAATCAAATCTGTTGCAGGGAAAGAAAACACAGCCGTTTGGGCTGTGACACTATCCAAGTCACGCTTTCCCTTCTCCCTTTTCTGTCTGGGTTTAGTAGTTAATTATCATTAAAGCATATTTGATCTATGCATGTCTTATTAATCAAGATATCTATGGATTACTTTGAGAGAAAAAATCCATGGTTTTATATAGGGGAAATGCTTTTTAGGGATATTTCTGTGTTTTGAGAGTAATGAACTGTAATGAAAATGTCTGCTTTACTTCCCCCACAAATAAATGATATTATACCAAGATATACTTTAGATAGTAAACCAATAAGGTCAGATTGTTACAATGTAGTATTTCATATTATATATCATACATGCTTCCAAACAAAGGGCTTTTCTTAACTAAGTTGTGTCAACGTTGTGTACTTTTACAGTATCTTTGGTTTTATAGTATGAACATGTACTGTAATTTACATAATTATACCTAATACCTACATTTGTGTTCCTATTATAATTTTAGTTTTACAGATCTTGCTCTGTTATCGCTTTCACGAGAGGCTCATTTCCAACAAACATTTACATTTCACTGAATTTATGACGAAATGAAAGTAGAGAATGTATTATTCCAAGCATGGAATTAGAATTCCCGCCACTGTGGTAACAGAGTATTCCACAAAGACATGATTCTTTATTGCACAAATATTTGTTCTTTCTTATCACAGATGCAGATATTGTTCAAAACAAATTGCATTGCCTAGACTTGTAGTCACGCTTGGTAAACGCCAAGTTGTGGAGTTCTCTCTTGCTACACAGCTGTGTTACATAATACCATAGCACAGCAGCCTATTGATCTACACTATATTCTTAAAACGTTATTCTTAAAACTTATCCTATTCTTTAA
>NW_019943054.1:157533-170379 GCF_002910315.2 Salvelinus sp. IW2-2015 | reverse complement strand
ATCCCACCCCCCTCTCCCTCTCTTCCAGATAATGGTGCTGACAGACCCTGAGTTTGAGAGCAGTGTGCTCATCAGCTCGGATGAAGGAGTGAGCTATCAGAAATACCGCCTCAGCTTCTACATCCTAAGCCTTCTGTTCCATCCAACACAGGAGGATTGGGCTCTAGCCTACAGCCACGACCAGAAGGTGAGCTCCATGTCATTTTTTCACCGCAGTTGGTTGTTTGATACAGTATGCTTTGGATTTGGAACTGTGATACACAGTCAGATAAAGCTCCAAGCTGTTGATGTTTTACCTTAATTCCATCCCGGTTTGAGTGGCCCCGTATTGGTTTATTGAATATTCTTCTGTACTCTTAATATTATGTATTTACCGTCTTGAAGTTTTGATTAGAATATTGATTATTGTTATGCATTTGATGATACTTTGGTTAGACGTTAGGTCATTTTATTACCATGGCAATTAGTTAGATGCAATGAACACATGTGTTATAACGTGATTACAACTACACAGTAACATTCTAATATTCATTAGAAGATGTCAGCACTATTGGCCTGCAAACCACACACAGTGACTWTGCAGTCCTATACACCAGTGCTCTCATCTGTAACCTTCACTGTACAGTGCTCTCATGTTGAAGAGAGCTCTGTACCCTCCATTCACACACAGGTCACATCCCATATAACCCCCTGTGAAGAAGACCTACCATTATGGCCAATGAGTCTGACCAGGCTACCAAGATGGCTATCACACAGGGGAGTCTGGTTGAGGTGGAGGAGGGAGAAMACTGACACCTTGGGTTGCTAACTGACCCCAATATCAGTCATAACAATGAAACCTGGACAGATCCAGAGGTTGTYATTTGTTGCGTTTTCGGTCTGTGATGGCCTTTGTTGGAGAATGTGGACTATACYAGTTTGTAACAGAAGCTGTTGGGCTGTTTGATGTACACTATAGATGTTGGTGATATTTTGTTTGCATTAAAAAGGATGGGCCTTTGTGGACATTGAACACTCTCAGACAACATACCTTTCTGGACATGGAACACTCGCAGACCACATACCTTTGTGGACATGGAACACTCGCAGACCACATACCTTTGTGGACATGGAACACTCTCAGACCACATACCTTTGTGGACATGGAACACTCTCAGACAACATACCTTTGTGGACATGGAACACTCTCAGACCAACATACCTTTGTGGACATGGAACACTCTCAGACAACATACCTTTGTGGACATGGAACACTCTCAGACAACATACCTTTGTGGACATGGAACACTCTCAGACAACATACCTTTGTGGACATGGAACACTTCAGACAACATACCTTTGTGGACATGGAACACTCTCAGACAACATACCTTTGTTGACATGGAACACTCTCAGACAACCTACCTTTGTGGACATGGAACACTCTCAGAGAACATACCTTTCGTGGACATGGAACACTCTCAGACAAAATACCTTTGTGGACATGGAACACTCTCCGACAACATACTCTCAGACAACTTCTTATGGCTGCAGGGGCAGTATTGAGTAGCTTGGATGAAAGGTGCACAGAGGTGCCAATAGTAAAATGCCTGCTCCTCAGTCCAGTTGCTAATATATGAATATTATTATTCGTATTGGATAGAAAACACTCTGAAGTTTCTAAAACTGTTTGAATGATGTTCTGTGAGTATAACAGAACTCATCGGGCAGGCAAAAACCTGAGAAAAAATCCGACCAGGAAGTGAGAAATCTGAGGTTGGTCGATTTTCAACTCAGCTCCAATTGAAGATATAGTGGGATATTGGTAATGTTGCACTTCCTAAGGCTTCCACTAGATGTCAACAGTCGTTAGAACCTTGTCTGATGCCTCTACTGTTTAGTGGGGCCAAAGGAGAGAGGGTTGAGTCAGGTCTGCCATGACCATGCGCGTTCACGTGAGAGCGAGCTCTGTTCCATCGCACTTCTGAAGACATTGGAATACTCCGTTGGAACATTGTTGAAGAATTATGTTAAAAACATCCTAAATATTGATTCAATAATTCGTTTGTCATGTTTTTACGGACTGTAATATAACTTTTTAACTTTTCGTCCGTACTTTCCGCTGGACCTGCCCGCGCGTCGTGAGTTTGGAAAGTGTACTGAACGCTAGAACAACAAGGAGGAATTTGGACATAATGATGGAACATTATCGAACAAAACACATTTATTGTGGAACTGGATTCCTAGGAGTGCATTCTGATGAAGATCATCAAAGGTAAGTGAATGTTTATATTGTTACTTCTGACTTCTGTTGACTGCATAATATGGCGGCTATATTTGTGTTTTGATTGGGTTCTGAGCGCCGACTCAGATTATTGCATAAATGTTGCTTTTTTCGTAAAGCTTTTTTGAAATTTGACACAGCGGTTGCATTAAGGAGAAGTGCATCTAAAATTCCATGCATAACAGTTGTATCTTTTAGCAATGTTTATTATGAGTATTCCTGTAAATTGATGTGGCTCTCTGCAAAATCAAAGGATGTTTTGTGACTTCCGAACGWAAGGCGCCAATGTAAACTCAGATTTTTGGATATAAATATGAACTTTACCGAACAAAACATACATGTATTGTGTAACATGAAGTCCTATGAGTGTCATCTGATGAAGATCATTCAAGGTTAGTGATTAATTTTATCTATATTTCTGCTTTTTGTGAATCCTCTCTTTGGGTGGAAAAATGGCTGTGTTATTCTGTGAATAGGCACTCACCTAACATAATCGTTTGGTTTGCTTTCGTCGTAAAGCTTTTTTGAAATCGGAAACTGTGGCTGGATTTACAACAAGTGTATCTTTAAAATGCAGTAAAATACATGTATGTTGAGGAATTATGTGATTTCTGTTGTTTTGAATTTGGRGSCCTGCAGTTTCACTGGCTGTTGAAGAGGTGGGACGKTAACGTCTCATGTACCCTAGAGAGGTTAATGAAATGTACATGATTAGTTTAATCACGTAATAATAATTACAGASAATTMATTKGATAAAATGACAGTCTTCACCTTTAATGATACTAAAGACACAACACACCATACTGCCAGGTCTCTGACCTCCTCCCTATAGGCTGTCTCATCTTTGTCAGTGATCAGGCCTACCACTGTTGTGTCGTGTGCAAACTTCATGATGGAGTCGTGCTTGGTCGTGCTTGGCCATGCAGTCATGGGTGAACAGGGAGTATAGGAGAGGACTGAGCACGCAACCTTGAGGGGCACCCATATTAAGGATCAGCGTGCCTTATGTTTTGTTACCTACCCTTACCACCTGGATGTGGCCCATCAGGAAGTCCAGGATCCAGTTGCAGAGGGAGGTGTTTAGTCCCAGGGTCCTTAGCTTAGTGATGACATTTGAGGGCACTATAGTGTTGAACCCTGAGCTGCAGTCAATGAATAACATTCTCATGTAGGTGTTACTTTTCTCCAGGTGAGAAAGGGCAGTGTGGAGTGCAATAGAGATTGCATCATCTGTGGATCTGTTGGGTCGGTATGCAAATTAGTGGGTCTATGGTTTCTGGGATAATGGTGTTGATGTGAGCCATGACCAGCCTTTCAAAACACMTCATGGCTACAGACGTGAGTGCTAAGGGTCGGTAGTTATTTAGGCAGGTTACCTTGGTGTTTTTGGGCACAGGGACTATGGTGGTCTGCTTGAAACATGTTGGTATTACAGACTCAGTCAGAGACAGCTTGCCAGTTGGTCAGCGCATGCTCGGAGTGCACATCCTAGTAATCCATCTGGCCATGCGACCTTGTGAATGTTGACCTGTTTAAAGGTCTTACTTACATTGGCTACGGAGAGCGTGATCACATAGTCGTCCAGAACAGCTGATGCGCTCATGAATGCCTTAGTGTTGCATGCCTCGAAGCGAGCATAGTCATTTAACTCGTCTGGTATGTTCGTGTCACTGGGCAGCTCTCGGCTGTCCTTTCCTTTGTAGTCTGTAATGGTTTGCAAGCCCTGCCACATCCGAATAGCGTCAGAGCCGGTTTAGTACAATTCAATCTTAGTCCTGTATTGACGCTTTTTCTGTTTAATGGTTCATCAGAGGGCATAGCGGGATTTCTTATAAGCGTCCGGGTTAGAGTCGCACTCCTTGAAAGTGGCAGGTCGACCCTTTAGCTCAGTGTGGATGTTGCCTGTAATCCATGGCTTCTGGTTGGGGTATGTACGTCCAGTCACTGTGGGGACGACGTCATCGATGCACTTATTGATGAAGCCAGTGATTTATGTGGTGCACTCCTCATGCCATCGGAAGAATCCCGGAACATATTCCCGTCTGTGCTAGCAAAACAGTCCTGTAGCTTATCATCTGCGTCATCTGACCACTTCCGTATTGAGAGAGTCAATGGTACTTCCCGCTTTAGTTTTGCTTGTGAGCAGGAATCAGGAGGATAAAGTTGTGGTCAGATTTGCCAAATGTGTAATGAACACGAGGGGAGACAGAGAGCTGGTTTCAAGCGCAGGGCGCAGCAGGTGTTAATTGAAAAGACAACAGGAGGAGGCAGGTAGCTGGGTCCAGGGGCTGGCAGAAGGTCATACACAGGGGGTCCAAAGGCAACAGTACAGGCAGGGAAAAGGCTAGTAACGTAGTCCGGTAGTTCAGGCAATAGGTAGATAACAGGAAATCCAATAGGCTCAAGTACAGGCAGTGAATAGACAAAAATGCGTCGTTAGTGAGGCAGGCATAAACTATTGTACATGGGAGGAGTAAATCACGGGAAAACCAGAGCTCTGAAAGACGTGTAACAAAACGAACAATACCTCACAGCGATGGGGTGCAAAGAACTGGACTAAATAGTGTGTGATAATGACATACAAGTGTCATGATGCTGGCCTGTTGGAGTTTATGACCCCCATAAAGTCCTTTTCGCCTTTTTCCTCTCTCTACTCTACCGATGTGACTATTGAAAATCCCTTTGTTAACGTGGAGAGTCTGGTAACATCAAAGGTGGGAAACTGAACCATATTTCGGTAATCCAACTAGTTGAAAATATGCGTTGGTACTTAATGAATATGATTTCAGATCAGTTGGCGTCTGAGTCATTATTACTGATGATAGGACAACATAAACTGTATCTTGGAAAGTTTACACATTCTAGTTATCAGATTCACATAGAATTGTTGTGCAGTTTAAATATGAAACTATTTGTGAAAAGAATCAATGTAATTTTTAGCTTCTTAATGAGAGAACGGTTTGTCAGAAGAACAACACTCTCCTCAATCAGAGGCCCCYCCCAAGTGAACAGACATGGGTTGTAAACTATGAAACATGCCCTTCTTTCACCACTATATTAGCCCCTTTACGAAAATGTAACTTCCTSTTCCGAGGACGTTAGGGCGACAGTCCTACGTTAAAGGGGCTCAGATAATAYCCTAACGAAATTAGCAACGAATTTCAACGTGAAGATGACGGTCAACAGGCCGAAAGGATGAATTTCGACTATACCAGCCAGAATATAGCATGAGCTTAAKAGTATGGCAACTTGGTATGAACTTTGAACTCTTATTCGCTCCATAAGTGATACCTCCTAGCCGTCCAGTTAACAGCAGTCGCTGTAAACGTAGGCTAGGAAAGGACGGACAACGTAGCCAGTCTAACACACACAACGGTACTACAACGTATCCAGTTTACCACCAGAGACATTCTTCAGAGGACCAGAGATCCATGCTGGACCACCCGGTCTCCCATCTACGAACAATCTACTGAAGTGCAGCTCGGAGTAAATACACTGCTCAAAAAAATAAAGGGAACACTAAAATAACACATCCTAGATCTGAATGAATTAAATATTCTTATTAAATACTTTTTTCTTTACATAGTTGAATGTGCTGACAACAAAATCACACAAAAATTATCAATGGAAATCAAATTTATCAACCCATGTGTCACGTTCCTGACCTGTTTTCTCTTGTTTTGTATGTGTTTAGTTGGTCAGGGCGTGAGTTGGGATGGGCAGTCTGTGTTGTTTTTTCTATGTGGGAGTGTGATTGTTAATTAGCCTTATATGGTTCTCAATCAGGGACAGGTGTTATTCATTTCCTCTGATTGAGAATCATATATAGGTAGGCTGTTTTACACTGTTAGTTTGTGGGTGATTGTCTTCCGTGTCTGTGTTTGTCGCGCCACACGGGACTGTTTCGGTTTGTGTAGTCTGTACCTGTTCGTGCGTTCTTCGTGTGTCTGTAAGTTCTCATGTTTAGGTCAGTCTACGTCGTTTTGTTATTTTGTATCAATTCAAGTGTTCTTCGTGTTTTCGGTTTTGTTTAAATAAATTCATTATGACTACATACCTCGATGCGTATTGGTCCGACCCATGCTTCTCCTCTTCAGACGAAGAGGAGGAGAGCAGCCGTTACAGAATCACCCACCAACAAAGGATCAAGCAACGAGGGAAAAAGCAGCAACACAAACGCAGGATTACAGGAATAGGGAGGATTTCTGGACATGGGGAAATACTGGACGGAAAGGGACCCTGGGCGCAAACTGGAGAATATCGCCGCTCTCGTGAGTGGAAGGAGGCAGCCACAGCCCAGGAGCGGTGGTATGAGGAGGCAGCACATAAGCGAGGCTGGAAGTCTGTGAGTCAAGCCCAAAAATGTCTTGGGGGGGGGATAAAAGGGAATGTGGCGAAGTCAGGTAGGAGACCTGCGCCAACTCCCTGTACTTACCGTGGAGAGCGAGAGTACCGGCAGACACCGTGTTACGCAGTAGAGCGCACGGTGTCTCCGTACGTGTGCATAGCCCGGTACGGTACATACCAGCTCCTCGTATCTGCCGGCTAGAATTGAGCATTGAGCCAAGTGCCATGAAGCCGGCTCTACATATATGGCCTCCAGTACGTCTCCTCGGGCCGGCTTACATGGCACCAGCCTTACGCATGGTGTCCCCGGTTCGCCTACATAGCCCGGTGCGGGTTATTCACCTCCCGCACTGGTCGGGCTACGGGGAGCATACAACCAGGTAAGGTTGGGCAGGCTCAGTGCTCAAGGGAGCCAGTACGCCTGCACGGTCCGGTATTTCCGGCGCCACCTCCCGCCCCAGCCCAGTACCACCAGTGCCTACACCACGCACCAGGCTTCCTGTGCATCTCCAGAGCCCAGTTCCTCCTCCACGCACTAGCCCTGTGTGGTGTGTTTCCAGCCCGGTACCACCAGTTCGGCACCATGCACCAAGCCTCCTGTGCATTTCCAGAGTCCTGTGCGTCCTGTTGCTGCTCCCCGCACTAGCCCTGTGATGCGTGTCCCCAGCCCGGTACCACCAGTTCCGGCACCACGCACCAGGCCTAATGTGCGTCTCCAGGTCCAGTATGCCCTGTTCCTTCTCCTCGCACTTGCCTTCAGGTGCGTGTCCCCAGCCCGGTACCACCAGTTCCGGCACCACGCACCAGGCTACAGTGCGCCTCAGCCGGCCAGAGTCTGCAGTCTGCCCAACGCCGCCTGCGCTGCTCGTCTGCCAAGCGCCGCCTGCGCTGCCCGTCTGCCTTGAGCCTTCAGAGCTGCCCGTCTGTCCCGAGCCTTCAGAGCCGCCCGTCTGTCCCGAGCCTTCAGAGCCGCCCGTCTGTCCCGAGCCTTCAGAGCCGCCCGTCTGTCCCGAGCCGCTGAGCCGTCCGCCAGACAGGAGCCGCTAGAGCCGTCCGCCAGACAGGAGCCGCTAGAGCCGTCCGCCAGACAGGAGCCGCTAGAGCCGTCCGCCAGACAGGAGCCGCTGAGCCGTCCGCCAGACAGGAGCCGCTAGAGCCGTCCGCCAGACGGAGCCGCTAGAACCGTCCGCCAGACAGGAGCCGCTAGAGCCGTCCGCCAGACAGGAGCCGCTAGAGCCGTCCGCCAGACAGGAGCCGTTAGAGCCGTCCGCCAGACAGGAGCCGCTAGAGCCGTCCGCAAGACAGGAGCCGCTAGAGCCTTCCGCCAGACAGGAGGTCCAGAGCCGTCCGCCAGCCATGAGCGTCCAGAGCCGTCAGCCAGCCATGAGCGTCCAGAGCCGTCAGCCAGCCATGAGCGTCCAGAGCCGTCAGCCAGCCATGAGCGTCCAGAGCCGTCAGCCAGCCATTAGCGTCCAGAGCCGTCACCCAGCCATGAGCGTCCAGAGCCGTCAGCCAGCCATGAGCGTCCAGAGCCGTCAGCCAGCCATGAGCCGTCAGCCAGCCATGAGCGTCCAGAGCCGTCAGCAGCCATGAGCGTCCAGAGCCGTCAGCCAGCCATGAGCGTCCAGAGCCGTCAGTCAGTCGGAGCTGCCGTAGTCCAGTCCGGAGCTGCGTCAGTCAGTCCGGAGCTGCAGTCCGTCAGTCCGGAGCTGCCGTCAGTCAGTCCGGAGCTGCCGTCCGTCAGTCCGGAGACTGCCGTCCGTCAGTCCGGAGCTGCCGTCCGTCAGTCCGGAGCTGCCGTCCGTCAGTCCGGAGCTGCCGTCCCTCAGTCCGGAGCTGCCGTCCCTCAGTCCGGAGCTGCCGTGCCAGCGCAGCTGCTGCCCTTGTCCGCTGATGCCCTTGTCCCGCTGATGCCCCTTGTCCCGCTGATGCCCTTATTTTAGGTGGGTGTATTTGGAGGTGGTCATTGGGAGGAGGCTACAAAAGCGGGGATTGACTATGGTGGGGTGGGAACCACGCCCAGAGCCTGAGCCGCCACCGTGGATTGATGCCCACCCAGACCCTCCCTAGACTTTTTGGTGGTGCGTCCGGAGTTGCACCTTGAGGGGGGGGGGGGGGTTATGTCACGTTCCTGACCTGTTTTCTCTTGTTTTGTATGTGTTTAGTTGGTCAGGGCGTGAGTTGGGATGGGCAGTCGTTGTTGTTTGTTCTATGTGGGAGTGTGATTGTTAATTAGCCTTATATGGTTCTCAATCAGGGACAGGTGTTATTCATTTCCTCTGATTGAGAATCATATATAGGTAGGCTGTTTTACACTGTTAGTTTGTGGGTGATTGTCTTCCGTGTCTGTGTTTGTCGCGCCACACGGGACTGTTTCGGTTTGTGTAGTCTATACCTGTCGTGCGTTCTTCGTGTGTCTGTAAGTTCTCATGTTTAGGTCAGTCTACGTCGTTTTGTTATTTTGTATCAATTCAAGTGTTTCTTCGTGTTTTCGGTTTTTGTTTAAATAAATTCATTATGACTGCATACCTCGATGCGTATTGGTCCGACCCATGCTTCTCCTCTTCAGACGAAGAGGAGGAGAGCAGCCGTTACACCATGGAGGTCTGGATTTGGAGTCACACTCAAAATTAAAGTGGAAAACCACACTACAGGCTGATCCAACTTTGATGTAATATCCTTAAAACAAGTCAAAATGAGGCTCAGTAGTGTGTGTGGCCTCCACGTGCCTGTATGACCTCCGTACAACGCCTGGGCATGCTCCTGATGAGGTGGCGGATGGTCACCTGAGGGATCTCCTCCCAGACCTGGACTAAAGCATCTGCCAACTCCTGGACAGTCTGGGTGCACGTGGCGTTGGTGGATGGAGCGAGACATGATGTCCCAGATGTGCTCAATTGGATTCAGGTCTGGGGAACGGGCGGGCCAGTGCATAGCATCAATGCCTTCCTCTTGCAGGAACTGCTGACACACTCCAGCCACATTAGGTCTAGCTTGTCTTGCATTAGGAGGAACCCAGGGCCAACTGCACCAGGATATGGTCTCACAAGGGGTCTGAGGATCTCATCTCGGTACCTAATGGCAGTCAGGCTACCTCTGGCGAGCACATGGAGGGCTGTGCGGCCCCCCAAAGAAATGCCACCCCACACCATGACTGACCCCGCCAAACCGTTCATGCTGGAGGATGTTGCAGGCAGCAGAACCTTCTCCACGGCGTCTCCAGACTGTCACATCTGTCACATGTGCTCAGTGTGAACCTGCTTTCATCCTTGAAGAGCACAGGGCGCCAGTGGCGAATTTGCCAATCTTGGTGTTCTCTTGGCAAATGCCAAACATCCTGCACGGTGTTGGCTGTAAGCACAACCCCCACTGTGGACGTCGGGCCTCATACCACCCTCATGGAGTCTGTTTCTGACCGTTTGAGCAGACACATGCACATTTGTGGCCTGCTGGAGGTAATTTTTGCAGGGCACTGGCAGTGCTCCTCCTCCTCCTCCTTGCACAAAGGCGGAGGTAGCGTCCTGCTGCTGGGTTGTTGCCCTCCTAGGCCTCCTCCACGTCTCCTGATGTACTGGCCTGTCTCCTGGTAGCGCCTCCATGCTCTGGACACTACGCTGACAGACACAGCAAACCTTCTTGCCACAGCTCGCATTGATGTGCCATCCTGGATGAGCTGCACTACCTGAGCCACTTGTGTGGGTTGTAGACTCTGTCTCATGCTACCACTGGAGTGAAACCACCGCCAGCATTCAAAAGTGACCAAAACATCAGCCAGGAAGCATAGGACTGAGAAGTGGTCTGTGGTCACCACCTGCAGAACCACTCCTTTATTGGGGGTGTCTTGCTAATTGCCTATAATTTCCACCTTTTGTCTATTCCATTTGCACAACAGCATGTGAAATGTATTGTCAATAGTGTTGCTTCCTAAGTGGACAGTTTGATTTCACAGAAGTGTTGATTGACTTGGAGTTACATTGTGTTGTTTAAGTGTTCCCTTTATTTTTTTGAGCAGTGTATTTATTGCATTCTCCTTTTTCAAATGGCCGTTATTTAGAATGCAAAAAATACTGTATTTACGATAGCATAGCTGCCTACGGCCCGATAGACCACAACCTTTTTACTCCTTAGTCTTCCCGCTCTTTACTCAAACCCAACCCCCTCTCTTTGTGTACAGCCGTCGTATCTGTTCCGTCCGCTAGGGACGTTTTTTGTAATAAATGTATGATACATTCTGTGTATATGTAATTCTGTGTGATTAGTTAGGTATTTAGTAAATAAATAATTAAAACAAATTTTGGATTGCTGATTCAACTTGTTAGCCAGCGTTCGTGAAGATAACCAATAATTTACAACTTTCAGATGAGACTAAATAAGGTGACGATAAATATTGACTGTTATTGATGTAAAAGATTACTAGGTCTTTAAGAGTTTTGTTCGGAGATAACAGCTCTATAAACATTTTTTCGTGGTGCCCAATTCTAAGTTAATTATTTACCTGATTAGCTAATCAGTTAATATTAATTACAAGAGAAAATTAAATTTTATAGCAATAGCATGTCATATCAACTAATCCGGCATAGCCAAGACACGACACAGGTTTGTGAAGCAGGTGAATCAAATTCATGGTGATTGGGATCTGGGTGAGCTGCATTCAGGCATCTAGGTTTATGAGAGTGTGAGCTGGCAGTGGGCTGAAATTGAGCTGCGTTCCGGGGACTAATGTGTTTGAGGGTGTGGTTGGATAGACAGACGTTACAAATTGGAGGGCAAGGGAGATCTTTGTACGCCTCTCGTGTGTATTAAGTTCGGCGCCAACCATAGAGCGCCGCCTCTGGGATGTCATGTTATCTGTTTGGTTATGGCCGTATTTTATATATCGTTGAGTTGGGTGTTTGTGCCACGCATCGGTTTGTGGTGGTAAATAGACAGTACGAAGTGATATATTATGAGTGATTGTCTTTAACTTTTGACAAGGAGTTCTTGCTAACATACTTCAGGGTGTGCCGAACTTGTTTTGTTGTGTGTCGTGCATTTAGTGTAGACCCTCCGGCGGTTGATTAAGACGAAGAAAAGCATAAGATTATTTTTTTGAGATGTGCTTTATAGTCTGACGATGTATTTTGGTTGGGGGGGGGGCTGGTGGGCTAAGAATATTGACGACCTTTTATAAAACACACGTACTCCTCGACTCGACTTGTTTTCCATTCTTAACATATTGCATCTCGGCGTTGCACACAACACGTTGGACCTGCGAGACAAGGCCTTGGGTCCCTAATGGATTGTGTAAAGTATATGTTCATCAAAACGTTAACTTGGTGGGACCGTTGAGTTCAAGTATTGAGTACACACTGCAYTTACTGTGGTTACTTGGGGATATGTGGTTTTGGTTTCATGATGTAGTTAGAAGTGTTTATGAGAGCAGACAATTCACCTAAGCTGCTAGTGTAGATAAAATGACATTAGCACAGAAAGACAATGAACATTGATTTACAAAAAAAATCCAGTTTATGTCCATCTATCTATTGCCAGACTATCACAAAGCCTATCAATATCTATCTAGCTTGTTTAAGTTCAATCTTAGCTCTCTTAACACCAGTCTTTCAAGAKAATTGTTCTGTGTTTAATTATATCCTTTTCAGGTTTCTGGTGTTCTAATCAATTTGTTTTGGGTATGTCAAGAGGAGAACCCCAGGTGTCTGACATAACTTTGTTTTCCCCAAATAACGTTCTTGTCAGCCCCCTGTAGTCTCCRACTCAGACGCACAATGTCAGATGAAGAACGTCAGTKWACCGCATTCTATACAACAACCAAATCAGATAGMTGACATGTTGGAGATGCATTTATTCARACTTCATTTACATTTTTGAAYAAAGTTAGCAAAAACGTTTCACTTCGGYTGTATCAACAGAAACAAGTCACATTTCTTCACACAGTCAAARGAGCTCACAGTTTCCAGCAAATGTAAATGAATATATCACAACCAATGCGTTTGGATTCAATCACCTGCATACACTATTTGCAGCCGAGTCACCCAGCACTGCAATTACATTGCAGGCAACCCAACACATCGCCTAAGCCCCGTTTGGGTTATTTGTAATTCCTTCCACTGGGGGAAATAATCTGTATTGCCAGACAGCGCCGCTAGAATAAAGCGTCAGTGTATCTCAGGTTTATTTGTGACTTCTCCAGTCTCTAACTCACTTGCCCTACAATGCGTATGGGGATTTGAATTGCC
>NW_019943054.1:149855-153688 GCF_002910315.2 Salvelinus sp. IW2-2015 | reverse complement strand
AAGGCTTTGATGTTTCAGTGGCATTAAAACCTTTATGTGTGTGGGTGGGGGGGCTGTCAGTTTATTGGTATTTGTCTGTCAAGTCATTTGAGAGGTGTATGGTGTGTATGCAGGGGAGGTGAGTGTGAGTGTGTGTGTCTGTGTGTTTTGTTTATTTATTACACCTCTCCCATTCCCTCTCTTGTTTCTCCCTGTCCCTGCCTTTTGAATCCCCCTCTTCTCCTCCACTGCAGACAGAAGTCAGAGTGTGTATCTCAGTATCTCGGCCAGGGACAAGGCGGACATTTACCTTTGCAAATAGGATCAGCTGGGTATCAGTGCAAGAGCTGCCAACCTTCCATCATTATTCTGTGMGGAAGACGAAATGGTCGATGTGATGTCTTAGAACTTTTTTGTTTAATGTGGCCCCGAGATTGTCTCTTAATTAGTAATGTACTAATTGGAGTGTGAAATTATAGGGAGTCGTCATTGCACAAAATGCCATTGTACAAATAGTGCGGAGGGAGGATCAAAGATGTATAGTTGAAAAGTGCTGCGTTCACCAGAAAAAACATTGATGTAATTTCCTATCCACTCTCGTCGTACCCAGTGGTGTGAAGTACTTAAGTAAACATACTTTTAAGTACAAATTAAGTAGTTMTGGGGGGTATCTGTACTTTACTTTTCTATTTTTATTTTTGACAACCTTTACTTTTACTTTAGTATGATAATTGGGTACTTTGTCCCCCACTGGTCATACCCCCCATCCACTCCCCCACATATTCCCCTAAAGATCGAAACTTGCCCAGGAGCTTATTGTCACGATCGTTATAAAGCGCAGCGTGATCTGGGTTTCCACATCTTTTATTACTAAGTGAAATCACAGCAAAACAAAACAATAAATCTCAAACAAAACATGAAGCTAACAATAGTTCTAACAGGCAACTATCCATAGTCAAGATCCCAAAAGCACAAAGGGGAAATTGCTGCCTAAATATGATCCCCAATCAGAGACAACGATAAACAGCTGCCTCTGATTGGGAACCATGCCAGGCCAACATAGACATATAATTACCTAGATGACCCCGCCTAGTCACACCCCGACCTAACCAACATAGAGAATATGGGCATCTACCGTCGGGGGCGGCTCAGGTGCGGGGCGAAGCACCCACTCCGCTCGCGGACATGTTTCCTCAATGGCGGCTCTGGTGCGGATCGTCGCCGGGGACTCCGGACCGTGGATCGTCGCCGGAGGAACCGGAGGAACCGGACCGTAAATCGTCGCCGGAGGACCGGACCGTAGATCGTCGCCGGGGACTCCAGACCGTGGATCATCATCGCCGGAGGAACCGGACCGTGGATCGTCGCCGGAGGCTCCGGACCGTGGATCGTCGCCGGAGAGAACGGACCGTGGGTGGTCGCTGGGACTCCGAACCGTAGATCGTCGCTAGGGACTCCGGACCGTAGATCGTCGCCGGAGGCTCGGACTGGAACCCTCGCATGGGGCTCTGGACTGAGAACCTCCTCTGGAGGCTCTGGACTGCAGACAGTCGCAGGAGGTCCCGGACCGCGGACCGTCGCTGGAGGTTCCTGACCGCGGACCGTCTCAGGAGGTTCCGGACCGTGGACCATATCAGGAGGTTCCGGACCGTGGACCATCTCAGGAGTTTCCTAACCAGGAGATTCCTAACCAACATAGAGAATAAAAGGCTCTTTATGGTCAGGGCATGACACTTATAAACATAAACAGTAGTGAAACTCAGTTTCTCATCGTTATGCGGTTTCCTCCTATCCGCTCTCAGAGAGAATCTACCAAATGTCCTGAAGAGTAGTGGCACAATCTCGTTTTCAAAAGTTTTTCACAAGAAAATATCACTAATTATGTCCTCGTGGCATTTTGTTGTCTTTGGCATAATGTGGTAAATTGAATTACTCTACCGGTTGACTAATGGTAATAGGTGCTGAAGTTGGATGGGCCCATTTTGGGTTGTGGTATAGTGCTGTTGCTGTTAGTTCATTCCCTGTGTGTCAGGAACCCCATTGGAGGTCCATGTTAAGACGGTTGTTACATTAACAACTGCATGTGCATTCATAACATGCCTGTTGGGATTTTAATATCTTGATGGTGCACCACTGAGACATAAACCAATATGTCTACTATAAAAAAAATATAGTCCCAAGCTTTATGTAAATGAATCCCCATAAGGTGAAACAGTGTCACTGTTCACCCAGCACATTTGTTATTGATTTTGTTTAGTTGAAGTAACGGAGAGGAGCTCCAGCATCACAGTAAAAATAAATCACAGTACATACTCTGCTGTTTATCGCGCACAATGATGTCAGAGAAAACAACACAGTGTTTGTTGCTTGAAGTAACTTCCTTGTTGTTGTAACATTGCAAATGGACGTTGCAGTTTCACTGTTAGGATTCCAGCTTTAAATACAAACCTATTGTTTAGTAGTAATCTACCATACAAATACTATATAGCAACATCACCTTTCAATATGGCATATTCCATGTACTCTTATGTTTAGTATTGTATTGAGTATGAAACAGAACATTTGTAGATAATGTTGACAATATGTCACAGTACAGCCTACTTTGTAGTATACTAGTTTGCGTGATGCAGGTAATTGTGGGAAGGAAATATCCTCTGAAACCCAACAGGATATGACATATTGTCCAACTGTACAGTACACTTACCGAGCAAGGTGACCTGGAAGTATAAGAATAGTGATTTTAAGAAACAGCAGGGAACATTTTGGATGGGGAGCAAATTAAAGTACTGTGGGCTGAATAATGAAAGAGGGAACAGCCTTTTGTCTCTCATCCTGAGTAMAGTGATAGATGGACCCTTATCCTCCCTTCCCTCCTATCATCCTCTCTCTGTTATTCAGATAAAGTCATGAACAMGAGTTGAGTARGGCCCAGAGCAAACCATACTCATCAAGAGCATGTGAAAATGCCTGGAGGATAGTTTGGCTTCTCCTGGTTCCACAGGGATCATACTGAACAGGTGGATAAACCCGTGTCAGTCTGTCAGGGTCTTAGGATTTGGAGGTATTATCAGTCTGGATGAGAGAGGCAGGCMGGGAAATTATAAAATAACACTCTGACTGTTGAGAAAAATGGCCACATAACRTTTGTMGCAGAACTAAGTTGTATAAATGGAGAAGACTCAGGGAGAGGTAAAATGTTGCTAATCACTAAGGTGTTATATCATCAAAACAACAMATACGGTTGTTCTCTTGACACTTTCTACCTCATTAACCTTGGTGATTAGGTTTCTCCAACATTTGTTGCTTGCCATTGTTTTTGCTTTTCAAAACACACAGGCAACAAATAAATATTTGTTCGAATGTTGGCTGTTGGCACTTAGCTTGCCTGCAGAATGAAACAAATCAGGAAATGGTAGGAAACAGCATCTTTGAGCAAGCCACACAGTCCCTCCAGTCCTTCTATATGGAAACATTGCTTGACTTAATCCGCCCTGGATGCAAATGTACGCCGTAAATTATTTTCTACACAGAATTGTATCACCGCTGAACGTTAGCCCAAATGCAACGGGGGACATCCGTCTCAATAAAGTATGCAGAGCGAGAACATAAATAGATKAAATACATTCTCAGGATTTGAGTTTTTTCTGTCTTCATTTGCATTAAATTTACTTTATAAAAATTCATTAGAATTTCCAATTCTGTGGTAATAATAGTACTATGTGGGATATTGCTTTCTGTGGATGGGTTTCAGCTCTTGTCGTTGGAGGAGTCTCCTTCAGATAAGCTGGTTTAAATCAATCCTTGTCTAATAGGAGTCGGTGAATTTATAAATCCCAGAGTGCTTTCACTTACAG
>NW_019943054.1:135559-147015 GCF_002910315.2 Salvelinus sp. IW2-2015 | reverse complement strand
TCAAACTCTGAAGGTTATTACTTTCTCGATTCATAGTTGAGTGAGGATGTAATGCTCTGTTGGAATATGTATTACAGGTCTATAAATCTATAAGACTGGGATTTAAACATATTCTTACTGCAGTGACAGCATGGCACCTAGTAAATGTGATGGACATCCATACAGTATCATCAGGTTTAATTCCATTTCAAGTATTTGTTCATCAATTTCAAACACAACTGTTAAATTAAACTACATCAAACTCTGAGTTTGAGTTTATTACAGAGTATCAGCTCTACTGTACAGTATATGGACATAGTTTACATCCCAAATGGCACCTTATTCCCTAWGGGCCTCTGGTCAAAAGTAGTGCACTATATAGGGAGCCATTTGGGACTGAGCACAGTCTTATTTCAGTAGTAGAGACCTCTTATTCCCCAACACCCTGGCAGTTCAAACAATCCAGATGGTTCATTTGCATACACTTTCACATACTCCCCCCATAGGATCTTCTCCAGCACCGCCGAGTTGCATTTTCCTGGCTCCATAAAATTGTCCTATCACCTCCTCTTCCGCTCTAGTCAGAYCCAAGGCACTGTCAWCCGGTGCGGTTTGATTTAGAGTACTGTACATAAATGCTTAAGTAATTCATAGGAAGCTTAATTAGGTGTTGTAAAAGTGACTMATAGTAATTGTTSGGGACACGGGGGCTATAATACGCCATTATCATTTCCATGACTCCACATGTCCTATTTCCGTTGGGATGAGATTCTGACATTATGTCTTAGGGTGCTAAAGGACTAATCCAGTCAAAAAAGTGATTTATCTATCCACATTATTGAATATTACTGTGAAATTGTGAAAATTATGATAATGGAATTTCATTTAAGAGCTGTTTCAATAGACTTCCTGAAACTTCAGCCTGTTGTGGTGGGATGGAGTTTTGGCCTTCCTTGTAAAATTGAGATAAAAAATGCTGTGTTAATCCTTTAATGAATGAGGATGTTTCGATGGCGAAAGAGAGGTCAGTTGTGATATCTAGCTTCCAGGGTTCAGATGAAAGAAGGKAGTAGGATAATTAGAACCCCAGAGAACCTTTCTGTGACTGCAGTCTTGTTTTMCCTACATATRTTTGACCACAGGGGCAAGAACATTAGTGAAAAAAAGATTAAAGTTGAATAACTCTGAATGAAACCCAGAAACAACTGAAGTATGTAGCCTGAAGTACAGCACCAACAAACTTAACAATCTTTGATACTATTMGCTTGAAATCCCATTTTAGTTCCTTCTATACTTGATCTGCTACTGTATGTGTCAAGGAGTGTACTAGAGGCAAAGCCAGGTGCAGGAGAGCAGAGTAATGATAACAGGCACACTTATTTTCGTTCCAAAATGAGAGCACTACATAAATCAAATGCGCTCAAAACACGGAACATAACAAAAGGTGTGTAACAAAACACCACAATAACATGAAACAATTACACACAAATACATGATGGGAAACAGAGGGTTAAATACAAGTAGATTGATTGGGGAAATGGAAACCAGGTGTGTATGAAACAAGACAAGACCAATGGACATATGAAAAATGGAGCGGCGATGGCTAGAAAGCCGGTGACGTCGATCGCCGAATGCCGCCCGAACAAGGAGAGGAGCCGACTTCGGCGGAAGTCGTGACAGTATAAAGTTTATCAAATAAGTAGAGATAATTGTTGACCTGTAGCATACAGTATGTGACCGACCGGCTCAAATTAGGTCTAATGTAGCAACATTTGAAATTGTGTTTTTTACATTGGAAAAAGTAGACTCAGAGCTAGAAAATGGTATGTCATACACTACATTTGAGGAACAATGGGAAAGTAATTCGCTTTGAAAGTTGATAAACTTGTAACCTCACTTTGAGAAAATGGCCCTTGATTGTTTTGATACATACTGGAGAGCTCTTCTTTGTCTACACCCATCCAGCATTGTTCACACCCTTTTAAGCTTTAGCCCCAACCATCTCTTTAAGGATTCATATGTGAGTATCAGACCTCAGGATAAGACCCAGATGCAGACAGTGTGAAATAACAGAAGTTTTTTTACAAAACAGGGGGCAGGTCAAGGTCAAGGACAGGCAGAGGTCAGTAATCCAGGGCAGAGTCTGGAAGGTACAGAACGGCAGGCAGGGTCAGGGCAGGCAGGGGTCAGTAATCCAGGGCAGTGTCAAGAGATACAATCCGGCAAGCAGGCTCAGGGTCAGGGCAGAAAGAATGATCTAAAACTGTGAGAACTGGAAAACAGGAACTACCGAGAAACAGGACTACGGGAAAAAATGCTGGTAGACTTGACGAGACAAGACAAACTGGTAACAGACAAATAAATGCACTGGGGATAATGGGGGGGAAATGGGAAACACCTGAAGGAGGGTGGAGACGAGCGCAAGACAGGTGAAATAGATCAGGGTGTGATAGTGAGGCTATGTACTAAACAACCAAAGATTTCAAGACTAAAGGCTGGTTCATACTACGGGTGTGTTGGTAAGTAGTAAGGTTGATCCAAACATTTTGACCTAACAACAGCAGTCAAGCACCCAAGGTAACTGGCTAACGTTGGCTAACTTGCTAGCTACTTCCAGACACAAATGAGAGAACAGCTCACTCTGACCATTTTAGTCGCCCTAGCAGACCTGGTTAGGCTGTTTTTATGTTATGAAGAGCATTGGTGACTGCATCTGTGCTGCTGGCAACAAATTAATTACGCTTTTTTTGCCAATGTTTACTGACACTAGTCAGTTATTCTGCGCTCTGGCACATTCAGACGAGAGTGCTCTGAAATCGGAGTTTATAGACAGAGCGAATTTACCAGCTACGTCTATTGACAGTTGTCACAGTGACATCATAAACATTATATTGAAATAGTTACTAGCATAGTGGAGTATTTTGTTTAGACATGTAGCTAGCTAGCTAAAATCCCAACTCATAAAGTTTCTGTAAGCTAACGCACTTCTGTATATCGCGCTGTAACGTACAATTGACCYTATTTTAGCGCCCSAAAAACYTAACACTTCCAGGTCAACTGTAATATGAATACCATTGTAAAGCACAATTTCTCCCCTTTCCAGCAATATCAATGACGAGACCTTCATGCTGCCCGTCTCTGCAGGATTGAAGTAGGCAATYAGCTCKATCGGGTCTTTAAAAAAAATTACAGGTGGGGAAGCAAAACCTACTGCGTGATAGGGAAAGTGGGAGATAAACCATGTGGGGAAATGACTTTTTTCATCCGATCTGTCCAACTTATCACCTCTAAAATGTAAATAAAACACTATAAAGAGTTTATATAATGTGTCATTTCATACCTATTTGAAGGTTTGTGTTGAATTTGAATCGGGATTTTAGGGCAGCGAGAAAGTTATCTTCAGAAGTAAACAGCYGCTGTCGTGGCTTTTGAGAGTCATGATGGCCTGCAGTGATCATGCAAAAAATGAACACATTCAGTTGTACAATTGACTAGMTATCCCCCCTTACCCTGTCCCTGTCCCTTTCTTATTTTTAAACTGCGAGAGAAGSGCTACACCTGGTGGAGAGAGGCTGTATGACACAGAATGAGTTTCATTATGCTTGCTGTACATTACGTCATGACAGGTCACAATTTAACATACAGGGGGAGGGGTCAGTTTTTTTCAACTTTCTTCAATACTATTTGGCCATTACCATGTCAATCAACGCTTGAATAGAAATGCAGTTCACACCCCAGATTTTGATGCCAACACAGTCACTACAGTKCCATTAGTTTTCATTGCAGCCTCATTTGAATGCTGCGGTTGCGCAYATTTGTATGGAATGGGGTTAGTCAACAGTACTACCCTGCATGAATCTGCAGGTAGCTAACCAACCAGGTTCCATGTTAGCTAGCTATCCTTAGGCTATAATTAGCAATGCAAATGGCTCTCAGATACGAATAATATTACTACACAGATCATACACGTAACGTTATCTAGCCGGCCAGCTAATGTTAGCTAGCTAGCTAACAGTACAGTTTAACTTGAAATGAAAATGACTTKATGACAAAATTAAAAACGTGTAATATCTGAAAATGTAGCCAGCTAGACTCTCTTACCCGTATACATGGATGGACGCTTCTCCCTCTCTGTCATGGATGCCATAGTTGCCCTTATTTAGAAGATGTAACCCGGAGCCTTCTGTGTTTTCTTTTCAGATTTTCTCCATCTCCTTAGATTTCATAGTTTAATTCCACTGATTTCAAAACTCGTCCTCTAGAAAGTGGAGAGCAACATTTATGCAGTTCTACTACATGATATCTTTTTTTTAAATCGCATTAGAATCGATTACCTACACATAATGACCAGATCATAATWTAGACAGAAGCCAGCAATATGACAGACCAATCCGAACTGATCTCTCGGCATGTCCAGCACACTCATTATCTCAGCCAATCAATGCTAARGAGAAGGTTGCTTACTTTTTCCATGGCTAAACCAACTAGTCTTGTAATTTAACAATTGTATTGATATTTAAAGATAGCATACACATTTTTCATTAAGTCACATGAAAGTTTGCATGTTCCAGAAGGCATTTCTGCAAAAAAATGCATTTTGATAAAAAAACATTTAAGTTCAAATGGTTAGGTAGTGATGTGCGACATATGCCTAGTTTCCTGAAACGAGTTACATATTGTAAAGGACACCCTATGTTACTAATTGGAAGTCAAACACATTCTGCCTTCTGCCTTGCAAATTACTGCCACTTTAGCCCAGGACTCATACAGAGTTCACAGTAAGCTAAACATCCACAAGACATTTGTCAAATGATGCCACCRTGTTTCCTCTATGTCAATCAGGATCCAGACATGATGGACAGAATGACAGTCATCACCTCATATCCACTACCATAATGAATAGGTAGTGATAGTACAGTGTTCACGAGCATGTGTTGGTGATATCATGTACTGTATCTATGTACAACTACTAAAATATACATAGTTGAAGGGATGGCTGTCAAGATTGTCCACATACTGCATAGTACAGCTTCTATACAGGATATCTCTGGCCAAGACAATGTCAGACTGACCAGGACCCTGTCAGACTGACCAATATACTGTCAGACTGGCCACGACACAGTCAGACTGGCCACGACACTGTCAGGCTAGTCAACACACTGTCAGACTGACCAGTACAATGTCAGACTGGCCAATACATTGTCAGACACTGTTTGCGAGGTGATGAACTTTGCCTTGTGGAGACATGACTTACAGCTTGTGATGTGTCAGTCACAATAACATGCACACATTCACTTATAAAAAGCACCTCCAGATATGAAATCCAATATTTCCATCTAACTGATATCAGTCATATGGCCAATGRTAAAATGAATCCCATTTACTCCCCCTCTTAAAGACCAAGGCATAGCTGTAAACATTCCAACTGGCTGGCTGCGGACAATGTAAAATCTGTTGTTGTCTGGAAAAAAGGCCTGTGTAAGATCTTGGAGCCTTGACTGTGATTCAGACTGCAGGATGCCCACTCTTTGGGGTTGCAACGCACAATATGCGTCAGCGATAATGTTTGTACATAATGTTCTGCGTTTTCCCTGAATCCACATTAGAATGAATGATTCTTTAGATGAAGACGTGACACATGCTGTGCAACGTCCTCCCTGCCCTCATGCACCGTGATGTTTTTGTTCTTGTACATAATCAGATGTTTTCGTTAGTCCGCTTGACATGTTCTCAAATGCTTACATGGTTTACCAACCTAGCTTAGGCACAACGATCATGACTCGTTTCTGTCTCTCTTTCCTGGTAAACCACATGTTCTACTTTTAAAATTCTGCAGTTGGTGTCAGCGTTTTGCGTTCTGAAGTACACAGCTAAACAAGCCTCAGAACACAATAACATACATACCGCCATATAGATTTAAATTGATAACCTCCATCAACGTGAATAGATGAGTGTAACCAACAACTGTTATCCTCAATCCTTCAACCACCATTTAGAGAAGTTTCCCTGGCAGCTCTCGWTCTCTCAGTCTCTTGGCTGTCGCCGGGCAGGCCTCATCAGTGGCTCTAGATCTGGCGGGTGTTTTGAGTTATTGACGTGAGTGGAAAACTAAGAAGATCACTTTGTTACAGCTCTGAGTTTCAGAATAAAAAATATCATTGGCCTGATGAATGAGTGCAGCTTGAGCTCACCCAGTGGCATCATATGTCACTGTCCAGAGTGATGAGAGGACAAGCCCGGCCTAACTACCGGCTGCCTGGCTCAGCCTGCCTGCCACCACAGACTGCTATTGAGAGGAACATGGCTCCGCCTTTCTGCAACCACAGACTGCTATTTGGGAGGAACATGGCTCCGCCTTTCTGCAACCACAGACTACTATTAGGAGGAACATGGCTCCGCCTTCTGCAACCACAGACTGCTATTTGGGAGGAAAATGGCTCCGCCTTTCTGCAACCACAGAGTGCTATTAGGAGGAACATGGCTCCGCCTTTCGCAACCACAGACTGCTATTAGAGGAACATGGCTCCGCCTTTCTGAAACCACAGACTGCTATTGGGAGGAACATGCTCCGCCTGCCTGCCACATGTAGGATCCTATGAGGTGGAACATGGCTTGGACCTCTATTTAATTACTAAGGTTTTAGCTTTAGGATCAGATCTGGTACCAAGCCAGTGATAAATAACAGGATGATTATGATGATGACAGTGTGTGTGCATAAAAAAATTTGTTTGAAGATGTCTCTTGAAAAATATTGTTTTATCTCAATGAGAAAAACCTGTATAAATTAAGGTTAAATGAAAAAGAAAAAATATWTTGAAAATATGGCAAGGTGCATCTGGTGTTTGATGATTGTTGGCCTCGGAGTTGAATGTCAGAACATTAGCATGGAGTTTGACTGGGGCRACCGACTCTGTCTGTAGGACTAAAATAACAATACAGACAGCCAACAGGAAGCAACATCAGTACCATCTATCAGTGGAATGGAACAAAATGCACCCTGTCATAATGCACCCAGGAAGTGGGAAATGTAATTAGACAAGTATATCCATAATTTACAGTATTGTCATGACTTTCCTGTGAGGATCAAAATAGGCAGATCAAACTGATGGGGGGGTGACAGTAACCAGGCCTCTCTCTCCCACAGAGAGGACAGGGGGAGCTGCTGGATGGTCACCCTTCACACCCTGCTGTAGAGGGAAACTTTCTCTCTCTCTCTTCAGTATTGGGATCAGAATGTTTTTGTCTAGAGAGACTTTTAACTCTAACGTACAAAAAGTGAACTATTTCTAACATCCGAATGTGGGAAATGGTCAATACGTAGACGTGGATAACGAATGTCTATTGTCATAAAAAAAATGGTATAAAAAGTGGTATAACGAAAAACTGTATTTTGGAAAGAATAAACACTGTATATGTCCAGTTTCCATCCAATACGTGCTATAGACAATATGACACATTATGGAATATTTTTGTTAAGATAGGAATGTGATTTTAGTTTTCGAATAAGGTCATTTTTTTGAGAATACGTTGCACATTAAGTAGCCACGCCCCGAGTGAGGTCAGAGAGCTTGTCAGCGTGATGGAACCGTTKTTTTCGACCAGAGTYCTTAAAAGGACTGGGTTAGAATTAACATATCAGACCAGGAAACGTGGAGCGTTAGCTACATGTGGGAAATGGTTGAAACAACACGAGATGAAGAAGATAAACTCACCAGATTATACCCGAACATGAACAGGCTGCAGCTGTCCTTGTAAAGGGGTTCAAACTCTGACTATCCACACGAGCTAAGAAGTTCAGAACAAAAACAGCCCATTGGAGACCAGACAACTAAGAAGAAGGACATTGTGACATCTGGTGGACAATCAGAGCATGTGCTCTGTTGAAACCAAAAATGAAGGTTTGGTTTCAACAGAGATAGATGACAAACTACTGCATTCAAACACGAAAATACATTAATTGCTTCCTATTCCAAAACGGGGGACGGTTTGTGTACAAGGTATATGATTAATGTGAAGACAGTCCTAGAATATAATCACGATAAATGTCCCTTTTTCTCTATCTCTATATTTTCCCCACCCCTTTCTCCATCTCTGTGTAGTAAGCCGTCATATCTTGTCAGTCCAGGGACTTTTGTCTCATGTAAGTGTGTATGTGTATTCTGTGGTTTTATTTAGTTTGMTTGTAAATAAATAATMAAACCAATTTGTGTGGTACTGAATGATGAGCAAAGGTTGGGGTTCTTGCAGATCCAAGAGAGTTACGACTGTTCAGAATGACACTGATATGAGGTAATGATWAATAAGTGACTGTTATCGATATATAACTTATATATCTTCTAGAGTTTAATTCGGGAGATGGTAGCTCATTAAACAACTTCTTCCGTGGTGCCCCAAATTCCTTAAGAGTTAATTGTTACATGGTTAATTTTATCAGGTWACACTTAAACATGGTTAGTGGATTAAATAAATAACAGTCATCAGATTAATTTAAGTCAAGTCACGACAGTAGCATTCTGMATTTGTATTCTCTCTCTGATATATAGGGGTTGGGGGGGGAAAATCATTTTGTTTTATGCATAATTTCATATATAAGCACTCCACTTAATTTGGTCACTGGGAATACACATAAGGTCTTGCTGTTCCATGAAAAGCAAATGATGTTAAACCTATTTTTCAACAAACATTTGATATGAAGTGCTTTATCTATTCCTAGTGCTAATTTCAATTTGGAGAGTGTCACACTATATTGCTCACGGATACGCTCTTCCCTAGCATTATCCTGCCATGACTCAAGCCCAGGGTCACTTTACTTCCTGTCTTGTGATAAGTAGACTGATATGTTCTCTATCTCTCTTTTCTCTCTCTTTTTTATGTTCTTCGTCACAGTTGTACGCCTCCCTGGACTTTGGGAGAAAATGGCAGCTGGTTCATGAGCATGTGAACAGGTTCTACTGGTGAGTCATACGCTTGTCTTCTTTCTTTCRTCTCATCWTCKTTCGCTTCCTCTCGTCCTCTCTGTTGTCCTGATCTTTTCCTTTGTTTKCTCAGACTCTRATCACAAACTGTTTTGGAGCATCACTAGCAGTSTGTGGAACAACGTGCTGTTTGTTTTCTGCAGTGCAAGAGACWGTGAAGTACATTGATAATACGTTTCAACAAGCTATCTGAATGACTGGTGTTGCTGGTGGGAAATGTTGTGTACCATTCTGCTCATTTCCACTGTTGATATGATTGGACTGAGTAATCTACATCCACAGTGTCACCATTTCACATTCTGCCTCAGATATCACATTCTGGTTCATTTCTCAGATATCATGGCAATTGCACCMATCTAATTAATCATTACTTTTTCATTGGGGGTTATCCATGCATACTGTATATACATAAAATAGGAAGATACAGTATAACAAGTTGTGCCCTGTGGCATGAGTAATAGATCACCCAGGAAGTTCCTGTTGCCTCTCATCTAATCACGTCAGCCCTCATCCCCCCCAACAGCCAACCGCAGTGGCCTTCCCCATTCTGAGAAAGTGCACACTCATCACAAATGTAGCTCTGAATTTGTTCTGCCTAACTGCTTTCCTTCCTAGCGATAGAGGGGATGCTGTGTGTGTGTGTGTGTGTGTGTGTGTGTGTGTCCCGAGCTGCTGCCAGCTATGTCTACAGCAACTTGCATAAATCCGGTGTCTACTTTTCATCACATATCCAAAAAAATGTGCTTGATCCATCGTTGATCCAACCCCTTCAAGGACTTTAAACTCTGGCTCTCAGTATTAATGCCCCGGGCCCCTCAAGCCATGCTTACAGACAATTAGGTTTTCAGTCTCGCAGCACCAGGAATGACATACATCACACCGTAGGAAGGCCATATCTGTCCAAGGTAATCCACTATACCCAATAAAATTATATTGTCACACCCTGATCTGTTTCATCTGTCTTTGTGATTGTCTCCACCCCCTCCAAGTGTCACCCATCTTCCCCATTATCCCCTGTGTATTTATACCTGTGTTCTCTGTTGTCTGTTGCCAATTCGTTTTGCGTTGTCAAGCCTACTAGCGTTTTTCCCTCTGTTCCTGTCTCTTGATTGTTCCTGTTTTCAATTTATCCCGGTTTTGACCTTTGCTGCCTGCCCTGACCCTGAGCCTGCCTGCCGTCCTATACCTTTGCCCCACCTATCTGGATTACTGACCCCTGCCTGCCCTTGACATATCTTTTGCCTGTTGGATTAAGAAACTGTTGTTAATTTTACGTTGTCTGCATCTGGTTCTTACCTTGAATTGTGACAGATATAATACAGTGATATACAGTACAGTGACTCTAACTTGAAATATGTGGCACAGTCTTGCCATTGTACAGTGCCTGACTTAAGAATTTCCATATTTAAGTTGCTGAGTAATTATGCTTTTGTGACAGATACCACTTTTTGGTAGAATAACAAACCCARGATGTCTGGCTGTTGCTGTGGGGGTTGCTAAGGTAATTTGACATTTTGTGACACAGCTCTYGGGAGAACGTCCTCACATGTAAAGCCATTGCTATTTTAATGCCATCATTGTTGAGACAACGCTGAAATGAAATTTCTATATCTGGAGTGGAAAACCTTCACTCCTTCTCTTCCCTCCTCCTCTCATCCTCACCTCTTCTTCCCTCCTTCTCTACCCTCCTCCTCTCCTCCTCACCTATTCTTCCCTCCTTCTCTTCTCTCCTCTTTTTCCCTCCTTCTCTTCTCTCCCCCTCTCCTCTATTTTCCTCCTTCACTTAACCCAATCTTCTCCCATCCTGTTCTTCCCTCCTCTCCTCTTCTTCCCTTCTTTTCTACTCTTCTTCTTCTCTGTCTCCACTCCTCTTCTTCCCTTCTTTTCATTACTTTACCCCTCCTTCCCCCTCTTCATCCTTCCTTCTCTCCTCGACTTCTTTAACTTCTACTTCCACACCATCCCGGATCCGGGAGCACCCCCCACAGTAAAAAAGCTGACTAGCATAGCCTAGCATAGCGTCACAAGTAAATACTAGCATTTAAATATCATTAAATCACAAGTCCAAGACACCAGATGAAAGATACACATCTTGTGAATCCAGCCATCATTTCAAATTTTTAAAATGTTTTACAGGGAAGACACCATAGAACTTGGGCAGGTGTCCTTGTCCAAAAGAATGTTGCTTTGGGTTGTAAACGTCATCCATTCAAACTTCGGAATTTAGAGCTAAAAATAGTCTATGTGGCCACATGCCCATCCTCAAAAAGCAATACTAAGGAACTTCAGAAATTAGCCAATATAGCTGGATAAATGATATAACTCGGTTTAATATTGTTATGATGTTTTTAACACCTATATCGAATTATTCAGACGGATATATTAAGGCCGATATGAGCGTTTCCAAAAATGCCATCCTGAGGGTCTTGCTTTGCCGTAATATGACGAATGTGAAGAGAGCTCCCTTCGTCTGGCATTTAATAATGTCTGAGAACTACGTAG
>NW_019943054.1:90272-134764 GCF_002910315.2 Salvelinus sp. IW2-2015 | reverse complement strand
GAAACTCCATTCCACTTCTCATTGGTTACTGACATCCAGGGGAAGGCGGGTGCAGTTCATGTCGACCCATAGGATACATACAGAGCTTTAAACTGATCTGAGAACAGAGCCTCGTTCCTGTCATGGATTTCGCTGCAGAAAGAGTTCTGGTTCACCCACAGACATAATTCAAACGGTTTTAGAAACTAGAGATTGTTTTCTATCCAATAGTAATAATAATATGCATATMGTACGAGCAAGAATTGAGTATGAGGCAGTTTAATTTGGAGACGATATTTTCCAAAGTGGAAACAGCACCCCCTAGATTGAGAAAAGGTTAATCCAGGTCTGTAACGGGGTCTAGACAAGGAGTCAGATCTGGTTAACATGGAGTGACACACTCCTCATGGATGTGAATGGCACTACACACACAGACAGCAGAGAAAGGCCCCCATATTTTCAGTCCAATTATCAGCCCTCTAACGATAGAAGAGAGTGAGATTCTGTCAAGGAATAAATTCCACCCTGGGTTGAGAGCGTCGTGTCCCAGGAGAGTGACAGTGGATTACCCCACMGATAAATGTAGTGCATGATACTTGATTAATATGGCCTTTCCCTCTCATCCTTCTCCCTCTGGAACTGTCAGCTCCATAACTCGCCACGGCAACYCCACCCAAGGTCATCCATAGGTGAAATTGTGAGATTGTTTATTCTAGCTACAGTATCTGCTGCTGCTGTTGTTAGAGCCKCGGAATCAGAGACAGTTTAGTTTTCTGTACACAGAGAATGATCATAGTTGATCATGTTGAATAGTGACAAACCTACTTCTTTACAAACTATGTATTGTATGAAACAAACACCATTACAGAATGGAAACCACAACATACTAGTCAAATTACAATGTTTATATATATATATATACTGTATATACACAGTAAGTATGCTGTCACAAGTTTAACACTATCTCCTCTATTGCATGTCAATCACAAACCATACAAAAGTGCCCTCAAGTTCAATTCATACAGACATATAGCATCGGTTTCCAAGCATCCTCACATTCCCAGGAATAAGAGGCATGATCTGCAGCTGGATGAATCCAGATTTCCAGCATCTATTTCAGACTATTCACCCCCCTATCTCCTCATCTTGCAGGTATACAGTATGTAACATGCCAGGCTCTAACGTGCTCAGAGCCCAACAAAAACGACCCCTTCCCTGGATACATTGACATTAGCTCACTGGTGGTCCAAGATMACTATATGTTTATACAGGTAAGGCTCTGTCTGAGGAGAATATATTGTACAGTGCTTTGCGAAACTATTCACCCCCCTTGGCATTTTTCCTATTTTGTTGCCTTTCAACCAGGAATTCAAATATATTTGGGGGGGTTTGTATCATTTGATTTACACAACATGCCTACCACTTTGAAGATGCAAAATATGTTTAATTGCGAAACAAACAAGAAATAAGGCAAAAAAATGGAAAACTTGAGCGTGCATAACTATTTACCCCCCCCAAAGTCAATACTTTGCAGAGCCACCTTTTGCAGCAATTACAGATGCAAGTCTCTAGGGGTATGTCTCTATAAGCTTGGCACATCTAGCCACTNATTACAGATGCAAGTCTCTAGGGGTATGTCTCTATAAGCTTGGCACATCTAGCCACTGGGATTTTTACCCATTCTTCAAGGCAAAACTGCTCCAGCTCCTTCAAGTTGGATTGGTTCCGCTGGTATACAGCAATCTTTAAGTCATACCAAAGATTCTTAATTGGATTGAGGTCTGGGCTTTGACTAGGCCATTCCAAGACATTTAAATGTTTCCCCTTAAACCACTTGAGTGTTGCTTTAGCAGTATGCTTAGGGTCATTGTCCTGCTGGAAGGTGAACCTCTGTCCCAGTCTCCGTGGGATGTTCAAAGTTTTGGATATTTTTTATAACCCAACCCTGATCTGTACTTCTCCACAACTTTGTCCCTGACCTGTTTGGAGAGCTCTTTGGTCTTCGTGGTGCCGCTTGCCTGGTGGTGCCCCTTGCTTAGTGGTGTTGCAGAATCTGGGGCCTTTCAGAACAGGTGTATATATATTGAGATCATGTGACAGATTGTGACACTGAGATTGCACACAGGTGAACTTTATTTAATTCWTTATGTGACTTCTGAAGGTAATTAGTTGTACCAGCTTCATAGCAAAGGGTCTGAATACATATACACGCACTACTTTTCCYTCTTAAATTTTTTAGAATTTTTTAAAACAAGTACTTTTTTAAATTTCACTTCACCAGTTWGGACTATTTTGTGTATGTCCATTACATGAAATCCAAATAAAGATCTATTTAAATTACAGGTTGTAATGCAACAAAATAGGAAAAACGGCAACGGGGTGAATACTTTTGCAGAGCACTTTATGTAGACCATGATGCATTGCATAGGACGCGCATCGTTAGCCTTAAATGATATGGGCATGTGTTATGTATTACGCACAACTTGCTTTGGCTAGGACTGGGAGGGAATTTACATATTTTATAGCACCACATGCAACAACTAGTTGATCCTCAGGTGTGAGGAAATGGCATGATAGAGCTAAATAAATATGAATATTTATGATTCATTCTTGTGTTGACACATTGTATTAACGGCAGCATGTTCTTGATTAGAATAGATATGGGGTCCATTGATTGACACAAAGTTTTTTAATTCTTCATTTTGCAATCTGAATATGCATATATTATGGTAATTATGTAATAGTAATTTTCACGTCTGAACCTTGAATCGTTGCTATGCTGCATGTGTATTTTTTTTCTACTTTTTCCATAATTTACATTGTTTCTTTAAACAATGACACATTCTGTGTGAAGAAAATGCACCTCGCATGACATATGTAAAATATGCAAACCTTTTATTTGAACCTTCATTTCAGAGTCTGCATTTGGACTCTATTGTGGTTCAGATTTGAAACCTAGGGAGGTTTCAACACCAGTCTCCTAGTATGTCATATTAATCATAATTTGTGCGAGAGAGAGGAATCTGAAATGATAATGTGCTGAATTCTAAGTAATGCTGGTGCAATTCTGGGGTCATGTTTTAATTTCCCTCCGCCGCCTGAATAGTATTTACTTTGACATTGTGCAAATGAGGATGCACAAATTTAAAAGCAAACAGGAAAATTTGAATAAATATCCCACCAATCCAGTCCAGTATAAATAACTTTTCCATCCAAATGTAACTCCAAAGGCCTACCTTGTTGTTTGAAGTATTTGAAGTGGAGAGATATGGATATATTTCTATTAGAACATGAATTAGGCCCACATGGTTTTCTAACTCAGGTCACATGGTCAAGTAAAGCTTCTGTCCAAACAATTTCAATTAGAGCCAATAGTTTCTCTCTTGAGCAGTGGCTCACCAGGAAAACTCTAGGCTCTTGTAGCCTATGTCAGTGGTCAGGAAGAACTCCTATCCCTACACATGATGCCTTGAAAAAACTCTGGCATTGTGTTAGTTATACCTACTCAGCCAAGACTTCTTCATAGTCAGGTCACATGTTCAGGAAAACTCCAGCCCTACAACATGATTGGCTTCATTCTCCAGAAATGGTCTGAAATATAGATCTGTGGTCTACCAGATCCCTCAACCATGTTTGACCACACTCATACGTCTCCCTAACTAAACCCACACCACTCAACCTAAACCTCCAACCGCATCTCTAATTCAGGAACCTATAACGTTTTCTTGTGTTGCGTCACAGCCGGATATATTCTGTGGAAGGGTTAATGAAACTTTTTCAGTTCAAAACCGCCCGTGGTACTCTCCATCGATTTTGAACTTCTTTACTCAGTTGCGTGTGGACTTTTTCTGGCGAGTGCTCACTGTGCCCACTGCTCTTTCCTCCCAAATTATTTATTTCCTCTCCTCTCCTCTCCCTCAATTGAAGTGCACTTAGAAGCGCCCTAAGAGCCTAATTGGTTCTATCAATAATAATGAGCCTATTTCGTATGCCCCATTTCCAACCTAGAAAGCCAGCAACTTGTTACTGGATACATTCTCGATTAATGGAATGCAAATTAATTACTTAAAAATCATAAAATGTGATTTTCTGGATTTTTGTTTTAGATTCTATCTCTCACAGTTGAAGTGTACCTATGATAAAAATTACAGACCTCTACATGCTGGTAAGTAGGAAAACCTACAAAATCGGCAGTGCAAATACTTGTTCTCCCCACTGTAGATTTTTCAGAGCTGTCTATTTACAACCGCAAACTGATGCTGGTACTAAGACCGCACTCAACGAGCTGTATACGGCCATAAGCAAACAAGAAAATGCTTCTCCAGAGGCGACGCTCCTAGTGGCGTGGACTTTAATGCATGGAAATTTAAATCCGTTTTACCTATTTTTTTACCAGCATGTTTAATGTGCAACCAGAAGAAAAATACTCTAGACCACGTTTACTCCACACACAGAGACGTGTACAAAGCTTTCCCTCACCCTCCATTTGGTAAATCTGACCATAACTCTATCCTCCTGATTCCTGCTTACAAGCAAAACTAAAGCAGGAAGTACCAGTGATCTGCACTGATCTAAAGTGTAGAGGTGCCGCTTCAAAGAGCGGGACTCTAACCCGGACGCTTATAAGAAATCCCGCTATGCCTTTGAAGAACCATCAAATAGGCAAAGCGTCAATACAGGGCAAAGATTGACTCCTACTACAACGGCTTGCAAATTATACTGACTACAAAGGGAAGCACAGCCGTGAGCTGCCCAGTGACACAAGCCTACCAGATGAGCTAATTGACTATGCGCGCTTCGAGGCAAGCATCACTGAAGCATGCATGAGAGCACCAGCTGTTCCGGGTGACTGTGTGATCACGCTCTCAGTAGCCGATGTGAGTGACCTTTGAAGACTTCAAAATGGTCAACATTCACAAGACCTCAGGCCAGACGGATTACCAGGACGTGAAACTCCAAGCATGTGCTGACCAACTGGCAAGTGTCTCACTGACATTTTCAACCTGTCCTGACCGAGTCTGTAATACCAACATATTTCAAGCAGACACCATAGTCCCTGTGCCATAAACACCAATGTAACCTGTCTAAATGACTACTGACCCGTAGCACTCAAGTCTGTAGCCATTAACCCTTTCACACGTACCATCACACGGGTGTGATCGTTCTACAGTGGTCCTGAAGCGTACGATCACACCCGTGTGATTAGAACACTCATTTAGAACGCTCGTTTAGAACGCCAGTTTCGAATGACGCAACAATCAGCGTTTGAGCTGCCACACTTTTTCAGAAACTATTTAACAAACACAGTCCTTCAAAAGTTATGTCCAGAATGTGAGCAGTTTATTTTTGGATTCAATGTTCAGATATTCACAGAATAATATATAGCATAACACAATCATCCTAACCGGAAAAATGTAGGCTACATTTGTCCTAGCGCTGAGAAAGATTGACCCAACACAAGCAGTCATATTTTCTAACTCTCGGCTGACATAAACTACAATATGAATTAGCTAATAGCAATTACTATGTATAATTAATCACATCACGGGTGAGCACACATGATCAAATAATTAGGTAAACACTTTTTAGAAATCGAAAGTAATCCGACGATTAGTTTCAGCGCCCAGCCATGCATTTTTTTTCCTCACAGAAACCGAAGATAATAAGAGAAGACGAGATGAGTTTGGTCTGTTTATAGTATGCATGTTGAAGGGTGTGTCTTACCGTCGTTCACATCCCACCATTCATTTTCGGAAGTCCTCAAAAAACGAGTGAACTCTTACTCACTCATTTTGTATAACATCTTTGGTCAAAGAGACGATTACGTGAACCCAGAATGATTGAACGTCAACAAACATGACTACACAGCTGGAATTAGTTAGCTCATCATAATCAGTACAACCTTCAAAAAGTATTTTAACAACATAATATGTGCCCATTACAATATGTGCAAGAATCGGAATGCATGATTTGTCACCTAGATTTGAAAACATGTGAATAAAACCGTAAATACACAAATAATTGCACACAAAACATTTCTGATAGTGATTTATTGATACAAGTGGCGCGTGCCGGCAGTCAACCACGTACCCTCTCACTCTAAACATTCAGTGTTGTTGTTTATGTATGTAGCTAGTGAGATGAGCTGAAGCATTAGCAATGTCTTCAAAAGAGACAACAAACAAATGTGGAAATTCTGGAGATTTTTTAAATTCTGACAATGAGTCTGAAAGTCAGGAATCAGATTCTGACAGTGACAGTGAGGAGCTGCCCCCAACCTTGTAGCCATTGAGAACCCTGAATCTGAATTTCCCTTGTCCACTGACAAAGTCCCAGTTCCCTTTGAAGATGCTGGTGGTGATGGAGGCATACCAACAGTGATGAAGTACAGGAGTTCTGTGGTAGCTGGAAGGCCACCAGTCATTTCACCCTCCTGCCCTGCTGTTCACCCTCCTGCCCTGCTGTTCACCCCTCCTGGCCTGGTGTTTGCTTTGATGAGTCCAGTCTGGAGTGCAACGCCCTTGCCATTTCCAACTGAGGCAGAGTGCTTCAAGTTGTTTCTGACAGAGGAGCTGGTGGGAGACATAGTAGAGACCAATCGCTATCCTTGGAGCTACAGGATAAGAGAGAGCCAGAGTGGGGACAACACAATTAGTGAAATGTATACATTCCTGGTGACAGAAAGACTGCTTCTAGTTCTGCTGCTATGACTGCATTTCATCAACGCTACTACCATCCTAAATGACCCGTTATACAAAATAAGAAATGTTAACAGCTGGCAGTAAAGTGGATGACAAACGAGACGTCCATGTCCTCTCCACTGTCCATACAGCAACATGTCGGCACAGGGAAGGTGACCACCTGACGGGAGAGAGAAACAAACCAGACAGAGAAACATGAAACCAGACTGCGTGCTTGACTATTACTTCAAATTGGGGCAGTGGATGATAAACAGCTTGTGGAATGCACTCAGAAAACGACCAATGGTATAAGATATTTTTCAATTTTTCCAGGGTAGCGTCAAAATACAACATGCCAATACTTCTGACGCATTTAGCATGTTTTTACAGAACTAATAGAATAATGTAACTAGCTACATAAGCACGATTGAATATAACACCATAAAAGGTGAGTACGTTACCTCGCGTGTCCGCGGTTATAAAGATATATACAATATATTATGCTCCATTCAACAGTGAGCTATAGTAAAACGGTATAACACGACACAATAATGTAATTAGGCACTTACTTTGATAGAAACGCAGTCTTTTTTAGATGGGTGTCTGGAGTGACGCCTCTAGCACTGAGACGCTGTGCCACTTGGGAGTCATAAGCCAGGGTAGCTTCAAAATACAACACATGCTAATACTTCCCTGACGCAATTAGCATTGTTTTCCAGAGCTAATAGGAGAATGTAGCTAGCTACCTAAGCATTGAGTATAACACCATAAATGTTAGAAATGAGTAACGTTACATCGCGTGTCCGCGGTTATAAGGAATATACACAAAAACATGATGCTACAGTAAAACGACATAACACGACATGCAGAAACTATTATAACGTAATAAGGCACTTTGATAGAAACGCACACATTCCAAAGGTATTATTGGTAACGAAACAACTTTGATTTCGATGCAGGCGACAGGGTGAATAATATGAACACGTGTATGCAGGACGGCAGATGAGTAAATGTCCTGCACAAACAATTGAGAAGTGTTTGGGGAATTTTGTCCGGTCAGAAATGTCAAAAAAATTAATTGGTCCGCAAAGTAAAAATGACTACTTTTTATGAATGAATGAGGCGGAACACACCTCATTTCAAACTGTTATTAGAAAATAAAAAACTTGTTAGAAATAATTTAAAATTGACAAATAAAAACAGGCTGCGTGCTTTTGTTTGAGGCAGCGCGGATGAAATGTACTGTTACATAACAACACATTCTGGAATGAGAGAACGTTCTAATAATCACGTGCATAAAAAAACTCACGCTGGGCGACCGTTAGAGATATTTGGAACTCACGCATGAAAGGTAAGAGCTTTGAAAGGTTGGTCATGGCTCACATCAACATCATTATTCCAGAAACTTTAGACCCACCCAATTTGCATACCGCCCAAACAGATCCAGAGATGACGCAATCTCTATTCACTCAACACTCCCTTTCCCACCTAGACAAAAGGAACACCTATTCATTAACACAGCTCAGCGTTCAACACCATAGTGCCCTCGAAGCTCATCACTACGCTAAGGACCCTGGACTAAATATTTCCATCTGCATCTGCATCTGGATCCTTGACACCCCCAGATGTAAGGGTAGGTAACAACACATATACCACGCTGAGGAGACTGAAAAGATTTGGCATGGGTCCTCAGATCCTCAAAAAGTTATACAGCTGCACCATTGAGAGCGTCCTGACTTGTTGCATCACCGCCTGGTATGGCAACTGCTCTGCCGCAGACCGCAAGGCACTACAAGAGTAATGCGTATGGCCCAGTATATCACTGGGGCAAGCTTCCAGCCATCCAGACCTCTTTACCAGGTGTGTCAGAGAAGGCCCTAAAAATTGCCAAAGACTCTCATAGACTGTTCTCTCTGCAACAGCATGCAAGCGGCAAGCTGTACCGGTGCGCCAAGTCTAGGTTTTTAACAGCTTCTACCCCCAAACCATAAGACTCCTGAACAGCTAATCAAGTGGCTAACCGAACTATTTAAATGGACCCCCCCCGCTACTCTCTGTTTATTATCTATGCATAGTCACTTTACCTTGACCAACATGTACATATTACCTCAATTACCTGGATTAACCGGTGCCCCCGCACATTGACTTTGTACCGTTACCCCCTGTATATAGCCTCGCTACTGTTATTTTAGTGTTGCTCTTGTTATTTGAGGCCTTTTAAAGGAAGCATTTCACTGTAAGGTCTACACCTGTTTGTAACGTCTGCTTCCAACTCACACCCTCAAACACGTAGATCCCCTGAACGCAGCTCACTTTCCAGCCCACACTCTCAAACACATAGATCCCTTGAACGCAGCTCACTCTCCAGATCCCAATCACCTGAATTCTAATCACCTGTTCCCACACCTGTATGTCATTATCACACTATTTAGTTCAGTTCTTTGCACCCCATCACTGTGAYGTATTMTTTGTTTTGTGACACAASTCTTTCAGAGCTCTGGTTTTTCCGTGATTTACTCCTCCGGTGTATGATAGTTATTGCCTGCCTCACTAARGACGCCTTTTGCCTATTCRCTGCCTGTACTTTAGCCTATTGSATTTCCTGTTATCMACCTATTGCCGGATCTCCAGGACAGCGTTACTAGCCTTTTCCCTGCCTGTACTGTTGCCTTTGGACCCRCTGTGTATGACCTTCTGCCTGCCCCTGGACCCAGCTACCTGCCTCCRCCTGTGGTCCTTTACCAATAAACTKTTGTGCTTTAAACCAGCTCTCCCCTTGTGTTCATTACACTCTCCCCTTGTGCTCGGCGCATGTGACAAATAARWTTTGATTTGATTTGCCCACGTCAACCTTCGAAACCACAAAGGGCGTCGACAACACGAGAGGACGTGAGAGGAGCAGTTTCTGCTGTATTTWAAAAAATATATATATWTTTCACCTTTATTTAACCAGGTAAGCTAGTTGAGAACAAGTTCTCATTTACAACTGCGACCTGGCCAAGATAAAGCAAAGCAGTGCGACACAAACAACAACACAGAGTTACACGTGGAATAAACAAGCGTACAGTCAATAACACAATAGAAAAAAGGAGGTGCTCTTGTTCTCCATGGACTTTACAGTGTCCAAAAACTTTTTGGAGTTAGAGCTACAGGATGCAAATTTCTGTTTGAAAAAGTTAGCCTTTGCTTTCCTGACTGACTGCGTGTATTGGTTCCTGACTTCCCTGAACAGTTGCATATCGCGGGGACTATTKGATACTATTGCAGTCCGCCACAGGATGTTTTTGTGCTGGTCAAGGGCAGTCAGGTCTGGAGTGAACCAAGGGCTATATCTGTTCTTAGGTCTACATTTTTTGAAAGGGGCGTGCTTATTTAAGATGGTGAGGAAATTACTTTTAAAGAACGACCAGGCATCCTCGACTGACGGGATGAGGTCAATATCCTTCCAGGATACCCYGGCCAGGTCGAAAGGCCTGCTCGCAGAAGTGTTTTAGGAAGCGTTTGACAGTGATGAGGGGTGGTCGTTTGACCGTGGACCCATAGCGGATGCAGGCAATGAGGCAGTGATCACTGAGATCCTGATTGAAAACAGCAGAGGTGTATTTGGAGGGCATGTTGGTCAGGATAATATCTATGAGGGATCCCATGTTTACGGATTTAGGGTTGTACCTGGTGGGTTCCTTGATGATTTGTGTGAGATTGAGGGCATCTAGCTTAGATTGTAGGACTGCCGGGGTGTTAAGCATATCCCAGTTTAGGTCACCTAACAGAACGAACTCTGAAGATAGATGAGGGGAAATCAATTCACATATGGTGTCCAGGGCACAGCTGGGAACTGAGGGMGGTCTATAATAGGCGGCAACAGCGAGAGACTTATTTCTGGAGAGGTTCATTTTTTAAATTAGAAGCTCGAACTGTTTGGGCATAGACCTGTAAAGTATGACAGAACATTGCAAGCTATCTCTGCAGTAGATTGCAACTCTTCCCCCTTTGGCAGTTCTATCTTGACYGAAAATGTTGTAGTTGGGTATGGAAATCTCAGAATTTTTGGTGGTCTTCCTAAGCCAGGATTCAGACACGGCACGGACATCAGGGTTGGCGGAGTGTGCTAAAGCAGTGAGTAAAACCAYCTTAGGGAGGAGGCTTCTGATGTTAACATGCATGAAACCAAGGCTTTTTCGATAACAGAAGTTAATAAATGAGAGTGCCTGGGGACATGTGCTGGTTATACTGGGTGAGGTCACCGCATGTGTGGGGGGTGGGACAAAGGAGGAATCTGAGGCATGTAGAGTGGGACTAGGGGCTCCACTGTAAAGTAAAACAATGATAACTATCCTAAACAACAGTATACAAGGCATATTGACATTAGAGAGAGACAAAGCGAGGCATAAAGCAATCACAGGTGTTGATTGGAAGAGCTAGCTAAGACAACAACGAGTAAGACACCAACAGTTTATTAGCTAAGACCACAACAACAGGTAAAATTGCGATGAATGGGCAGAGAGGGTAGGTTAACTACACACAGGGCCTGAGTTCAGGGCTAGGACCGACAGATAAACAAAAGAAAATAAACAAAATGGAGTACCGTGATAAATTAACAGTCCAGCAGGCATCAGCTATGTAGCCAAGTGACACATCATAGGGTCCAGTGAACAGCAATAGATGGAGCAGGGAAGCAGCAACGTAGTCGTTGCTACGCTAGCACACGGGAGACACAGCATTTAAAGTTAGCAGGCCGGGGTAAGTCTGCGCCGGACGTCGGAGCGTCTGCGGATGGAATTACAGACCAGTCGTGGTGGTACGGCGGAGCGTCGTGTCGACAAAGGGGCCGGGRRAGATGGTGAAAGAGGTATTGTAGTTGTAGTAATTTTGTTTGCTTGCRGGGAGATGCGCCTGGCTCGRGGCTAACTGGTGCTAGCTTCGGGGCAAGGGCGTTAGCCACTATAGCCACTCAGTAGCAGCTAGCTAGCAGCAATGATCCGTTGCAAAGGTCCAGAGCTTACGCAAGTATCCGGTGGAGTAGTGGATTCTAGCCGGGAGGCATCGGCTGGGTAGCCGGGTGAGCACAGAGTAGGCCGTTAGGTGTGCCTGGCTCAGGGCTAGCTTCGGGGCTGGGTCACTCGGTGGCAGCTAGCTAGCTGTGATGATCAGGAGTAATGGTCCAGGGTTTACGGCAGGAATCCGGCGTTGTAGTGGAGAAAAAGAGTCCGAGGCTGGTAGGTATTATCCAGGCAAAAAAAAAACGGTTGGTGACTCTGCAGAAGGTATAGGCCGCTAGCAGTGACTAAATAGCTTGTAGCTAATTAGCTGGTTAGCTTCTGATGGCTAGCTGCTGATAGAGGTTCTGGCTATAAGGTCTAAAAGAAATAGCGGATCCGTGTCACATTGAGTGAGGCGGGTTACCGGAAGGTATATTTAATTTAAAAATAGAAAAGAGATTGAAAATATATTGAAATATACCAAAAAAAATGAAAAATACAAAAAGTAAACGAGAGGACGACAAACCACGTCTGCACTGCTACGCCATCTGTATGCAAGCCAGGAGATGTTATTGTTATTTTCTCAATAGAAACATCTGGAAATAGCCATTTAAATTCCTTATGCATCAATGTTCCTRTCTGATGAAGAATACACAGACCATACAAAACATTATGAGCGCCTGCTCTTTCCATGACCTTGACAAAACATTTACTGTAAGTGCCTTTGAACAGGGTAATGGTAGTAGATGCCAGGCACATCGGTTTGTGTGTGTCAAGAACTGCAACTCTGCTGGATTTTTCACGTTCAACAGTTTCCTGTGTGTATCAAGAATGGTCCACCACCCAAAGGACATCCAATTCGACACAACTGTGGGAAGCATTGGAGTCAGCATGGGCCAGCATCCCTGTGGAACACTTTCAACACATTGTTGACGGATTGAGGCTATTCTGAGGGCAAAGGGGGGTGCAACTCAATATAAGGAAGCTATTCCTATGTTTTGTGCACTCAGTGTATATCTTTACATCATAAATAATGTCATGCATGTTCACTTGTTTGAAGGATGCAAGATGAGTAATGATTGATACATTTCTGAAGGTTTTAGATTAATCCAAGGAGTTAATTCATGTTGACAATAATGAGTCACAGGTGTGCAGCATGGACAAATGATACAAGTGAACACTCAGTGTCTTGGCTCAATGTGTTCCAGGTTACTACAGCAGGACAGGACAGCTACTATGTGTCCTACCAGAGGGATCCATTCCTCAAAATCAAACTGCCCAAATATTCTCTGCCTAAGGTAAGCAACATTCATTGTACAGTGATAAACACATGCCTCTGGATATACATGCAGGAGATCAATTATTCAGATTGAGTATTTTTAGTATTTAGAAAATGTTTAGTTTTTTTACTCTGCATTGTTGGGAAAGATCTCGTAAGTAAGCATTTCACGGTAAAGTCTACACCTGTTGTACACGGCGCATGTGACAAATAAAATGTGATTTGATTTGAAGTAATTTGTAACATTACTACACAGTGATGTGTAATCTCATAGTGTGTAGTCCCACTCTTCTATTGCAGCTGTTAAAAGACACTATATGTTGTGTAGAGAACATTGGCAGGTAAAGTGTGAAACATTCAATATGCACATAAGACCTGATCTTGTGACGCCCAACACGTACTCGGCAGCTCGTTACAAACCCAACCAATAAGATCCATCATCYCGGCGGTGCAGGAGTGGAACCAGAATGACACATACAACCTGTACCTCTCCGACACCCTGGCCATGGAGAACGTCAAGACCACCCAGATGTTGGACCTGTATGAGGTAAGTGTTCACTGTGTGTGTGCACATGGGATGACACCTACCACCGACACCAACGGACTGGTAATAGCCTTGTTATTCCCTATGTCATCACATTAACAATCATTGCAGATCGTCCCCCCTCCTTTTTCCCCTCTTTCTCAGGATGAATCAGTTTATCACAGACACTGGCAGGTGTGATGGAGGGAAGCAGAGGAGTGAGATATGGGTCTGATCTTCAGAGTCAGATGTCATTAACAATGCTACTACTACTGCTGCTCCTTCTAACATGTGTGTTAATGGTTTAAAAAAACAGAGTTAGTATTAAAATGAATGGTCACACCCAGTGGGTAAAACTGGTTGAAATGACGCCAATCCAGTTTTACATTCAGTATGATGTTGTTTTAACTAGTTTAACCCTCTGGGTATGCATGCATGTGCTAATCACAAACTATTGTAAACTGAAGTTGTGCTGTATGTATCGTTTTTTTTTTTTTGAAGAGGCAGACTATTGCTCTGAGATCCTCTGAAAAAGACTGTAGATATAACTCTGACCAAAGTACTTTGTAGGAGTATCGCTGAATGATCAATCTGGATAATCTTTCCTACAATCTAAATGTTTTTCTCTAACTCCCAGTCGAGTTAATCTTAGCCATTTAGTGTTAGGTTTTTCATTCAATCCATCTCCCAGAGGTATGAACTTCAACACTGATAATTACAGAACGTCCTAACTTGCCTAACACAGACAATACTCAGAGTGGTAGACCAACAAATCAACGACAGCCCAATGATGAACTACATGATTCCCTACTTAATCAGAGCTATACATAGCTTTTGAATGAGTGAGTGGTAGGAGGGAGGAAAAGACAGAGGGAGGAAGAGATGACGGGAGGGAGGGAGGGTTAGCTAGATGATTTAGGTAATGTAAGCTAGATGATTTAGGTAATGTAATAGTCATGATGATGATGCTCCTTTCTGTTAGCCTAGCGGTTTGTGGTTTGTGTGTATTAGCTCTCTGCCAACACTCTTAACCCCTCCCCCCCATTTCCCCCCTATTCGGAGCCTCAGATTCTCTGATTTAGCAGTGGATCCATATTTCTAATAGATTGCAGGCTCTCTGCGGGAGACTAAGTGCATGTACTGAGGGAAGTCTGGTGTCTCAGTGGTAATTTATCATACTAGTGCTACTGTGCTGAAAGTTGTTGTGTTGTTTGTTTTGCCTATGTAGATGGATCCACATGCATACATCAGTCCATATTTAATATTACTAGAGCACTGGACATTGTTGTTTTGCCTACGTAGATGTTTCCGCACACATACAGGTAACTGCCAAAATAAAGGAAACGCCAACATAAAGCGTCTTAACAGGGCGCTGGGCCACCATGAGCCAGAACAGCTTCAATGCACCTTGGCATAGATTCTACTAGTGTGTGGAACTCTATTGGAGGGATGGAACACCATTATTCCACAATAAATTCCATTATTTGGTGTTTTGTTGAGGGTGTTGACTGCTCCAGAATGTCCCATAAGTGTTCAATTGCGTTGAGATCTGGGGACTGAGACGGCCATGGCATACGGTTTACATAATTTTCATGCACATCAAACCATTCAGTGACCACTCATGCCCTGTGGATGGGAGCATTGCCAACAGGATTGAACTGCTTCACCATAGGTTGAAGACTATCCCTCAGAATGGCTGTGTATTTATTGGCATTTACCTTGCCCTCTAAGGGCTTGAGGACCTAAACCATGCCAGGAAAAATCACCCAACACGATAACAGAGCCACCAGAACCCTCATTTACTTAAGTGTTTCCTTTATTTTGTTAGTTACCTGTAGGTCCATATGTAATATTACTAGATGACAGCCACACATACAGTACCATTCAAAAGTTTTAGAAKACCTACTCATTCAAGGGTTTTTCTTTATTTTTTACTATTTTCTACATTGTAGAATAATAGCGAAGACATCACAACTATGATATAAACATGTGGAATCATGTAGTAACCAAAAAAGTGTTAAACAAATCAAAATCAATTTATATTTGAGATTCTTCTAAGTAGCCACCCTTTGCCTTTGACAGCTTTGCACACTCTTGGCATTCTCTCAACCAGCTTCATGAGGTAGTCACCTGGAATGCATTTCAAATAACAGGTATGCATTGTTAAAAGTTAATTTGTCTAATTTCTTTCCTTGTTAATGCATTTGAGCCAATCAGTTAGGGGTGGTATACAGAAGATAGCCCTATTTAGTAAAATGCCAAGTCCATATTATGGCAAGAACAGCTCAAATAAGCACAGAGAAACAACTCTCCATCATTAATTTAAGACATGAAGGTCAGTCAATGCAGAAAATGTGAAAAACTTTGAAAGATCCATCAAGCGCTATGATGATACTGGCTCTCATGAGGACTGCCCCAGGAAAGGAAGACCCATAGTTACCTCTGCTGCAGAGGATAAGTTCATTAGAGTTAACTCCACCTCGGATTGCAGCCCAAATAAATGCTTCACCGAGTTCAAGTAGCAGACACATCTCAACATCAACTGTTCGGAGGACACTGCGTAAATCAGGCTTTCATGGCCCAATTGCTGCAAAGAAACCACTACTAAAGGACACCAATAAGAAGAGGTGACTTGCTTGGTCCAAGAAACATAAGCAATGGACATTAGACCGTTGGAAATCTGTCATTTGGTCTGATGAGTCCAAATTTGCGACTTTTGGTTCCAACCGCCGTGTCTTTGTGAGATGCAGCGTAGGTGCATGTGGAGATGATCTCCACGTGTGGTTCACACCGTGAATCAGGGAGGAGGAGGTGTGATGGTGTATACAGTATATATATATATATATATATTTGTATTTATTTATTTTCAGGGGGTGTTGCAGCACCCTCAGCACCCCTACTTCCCGCGGCTATGTCTGTCAGGGGACATTTTGGGTACTGTTTAGTGCTTGAAAATTAAAATAAAAAAACAATGTAATCTGTTCTGGCGCTTGGATTGGCTAGTTTTAGTGTCTGTTTTAGAATTTTTCTCTATTTATCCCTAGGTATCAGGTGAAGACCTACATCACCTACAACAAGGGCCGTGATTGGAGATTACTGCAGGTCCCGGCGACAGACCTGGCTGGCAACGACACCCACTGTATACTGGTGAGTTATACTGAAGCTAACAGGGAATGCTCATTGCTGTGGTGATCTAAGACTGCCTGAACTCTTTGAGGTGCTTTCCCAGACCCAGATTAAGCCTCGTCCAGGAGTTAAATAAGCATACTCTATAGATAATCTCCATTGAACATTTTTTTAAATCCAGGACTATGTGTTCAGTTCCCTTCAAGTTATATACATCAATGATAACAGTCGTGTTACATCACACACTCAAGGGAGTTTGCTTACTCATTTTAGTGGAAAGGGAATTACTTTACGTAATCACATTTTAACTATGATATGAAGACAAATTGTCTACACAGTCCTTGCAATTTACAGTTGTTATTAATTTACTTGCCCTATCTTTCCTTTTATCCCATGTGACGCGACTGTAAAGGATGACTATAACTTTGAGAGATTAGCAGTAAGAGTTCATACTGCTTAAAAGCCTAGGGAGGCAATTGTGGGGGCTGCACGCTGTACGCTATGTGGGCTACAGGTTGAATACAATTATGTATTCATGTGACATTCGATTTACAGATTATTTTTGATTACCCTGTCAAATCCCATTGCCCTTGGTGTCCTTACAGCAATGTCACGCTATCAATTGGCAAAGATTAAAGCAGACATTTTTTAAGGGGGGCTCTGTGAACAGATATGATTGTCTTTTGTTGTCGGCTCGCCGCTGAGACTTGAATTGATGATTTCATTTAAAAATCCTCCCCCAGTCTTTGTACTAATGACTGATAATGACAATTACGACAAACTATGGAGCCGCAGCATGGTTTTTCGGAGGGAGGCTGCGGGAATTGGCTTAGTTGTGTTTAGTTTTCTTCATGTTTTGTTAACCAATTATAGTTTGTTGTATAGTTAACTGCCTATGTTAGCATTGTTGTTAGCATTTGGTGTAAATGTAACTCACTGGAAGACTTCAGATTCAAAAGGATTCTATTAGGCTGTATTTTCAGGCTTTCTGAGATGAAGACAGCATAGCAGCTTTTCTTTTCCTTATCTAAAGGACCTCTTGAAATAAAAAGCATATGCTTTGTGCACCTTTGATCAACCCTAATGTGTTGTATGTAACATTGGGAATTTGATTGACCAGTGTATAATGGCTTCGTCGAATATAATGGACTGTCTGTCATTTCTCACCCCTCAGCCCTTCTGTTCGCTCCATCTCCAACTGCAGACGTCTGAAAACCCCTACCTGTCAGGCAGCATATCAACCAAGGCCTCAGCACCGGGAATCATAGTGGCCACAGGTGAGAGAATACAGAATGAACATTTGATAGATTAGATTGCCTTATTGTCCACTTATGTGGGAATTCACTTGGCTGAATAGAAAGACATTTCTATTCAATGTAGGTAATGGTACAAAAGGAGAATAGCTCTCTATCATTTCCAGTTGTGCTGAAATTCCATTTGATTGTGAATATTATGATGATTATCCAATCCCTAACATTACTGATAGGGATCTGCAAGTCCTGATATTAACAACTCATCTTCAACTGTGTGGGAAAATATTGTAGTTTAGCAACAAACAAAAAAAGGCCTACATCCATGAATCTGCTTCTTGATCTCTGTCCTCAAACAATATTTGTTCTGTCACCAAAACAATACTTTGTCCCCTCCTCCGATCCTCTAATCTCTTACTGGATATGTGAGAACACTAAACCACTGTGAGCCTGTATAAATGTACTGAATCTGMCCAGAGACACACTATAACACTTCTGATGTTGTCCTTACTCACAGACGTTTTGGTGATGCAAAGTCACCCGGTTTATTTAAGTGGGCCAGTGCAGACTGAGGCACAACAGACTATGTTTGTGTGTGAGTGTGTGTTCGGGTATCTCTACACAATCCTCTGCTTCGGCCCAGTTCATCACTCGCCCTCACACACACACACACATACACGCACAAGTCCGCTGGTGCATAGATCAGTTGGTGAACCTGACAAACATGATGCAGCTCAAAACTCATGTTTGTTGTATTTTTACCACAGGGAACATTGAGTCTGAGCTGTCAAACGATAATGTTGGAATGTTCATCTCATCTGATGCTGGTAACAACTGGAGACAGGTGAGTTTAGACTGAATCTGGAGGTTAAATATAAGGCATTCTAATCAAGGAAAACACTGAGTATTGTAGTCTGGAGAATAAATATTTTGAACATGTACTACTGTCTCTGCCTTTTGATCATGAGGTGTTTTGAAACTCTCAGTATTCACCTGTATAATGCTGTAGTTTATTACATCCAGAGATACGGTAAAAACTGTATGTAAATATTCTATTATATTGAATTGTCTGTGTGCCCTCTTTCATATATTCGAGAAGGAGCACAACATCTGGTTTCTGTATAAAGGAGAGGCCCTAGTCACTGTATAACAAATAACTGTCCCCACCAGATATTTGCACTAGGTTTAAACCTAAATCAGTGTTTGTATCACTGTAAATTGGTTGCTGTAATATGTTAGTACTTCTATTGATGTCAAGTAAACTTTTTTTAATTTCACTTTATCTGTTGATTAAAGGTAGTTTACAAGGTTGGAACAACTTGCAAAGCACAAAGATATGCAATAAATATACAACAAAAAAATCAATTTGGGGGAAAGGGTTCTTCACCAAGTCCCCCTTTTAGTACTTTAACATACTGCCCATCCTCTTCTAAATTGGAGTGCCCACGTTTTGCCTCAGTGAAGACCAACTCAACTGAAACCACATCTCTCTTTTTCTTATATCAATTCAGGAAAACATTTAGAAATTACTTTCAGCACCAGTCAAGTGTGGAGAATTCCTTCCTTCCTGCTTGTGTCTTCTAGACGATTTAAGTGCACTAGTGGAGGAAAGGAACGCAGTCGAAGCCTAAGGAGATGGCTGCAGTTTTACGATCCCGTAACCAATTGTGCTATTGTGAATTTTTTTTCAAGATATTTCTAGCTTATTTTGTTCATAATGTTACCGTGTCTTATGACCGAAAAGAGCTTCTTGATATCAGGGCAGCGATTACTCACCCTGTACTGGAGGAATTRTTCTTCTTCAACAAGTCGGATGGGAAGTATTTACTTRGGACGCCCGACAAGGCCCTCATCCCCGTCATTCGCAGGACGAAAAGACGGAGATATCGTGAACGACAGTCCGGGTGCCTTGAAAGGATCCGTCGCCGAGAGAGTAATATACCTTTACCATTGGTACTATTATCTAACGTACAATCAATCGATAATAAAATAGACGAGCTACGAGCACGTATATCCTACCAACGGGACATTAAAACTGTAATATCTTATGTTTCACCAAATGACGTGGCTGGACGATGACATTATTAACATACAGCTGGCGGGTTTTAAGCTTTTTCGGCAGGATTGAGCCTCTGGTAAGACAAGGGGTGGCGGCCTATGTATATTTGTAAACAACAGCTGATGCACGAAATCTAAGGAAGTCTCAAGATTTTGCTCGCCTGAGGTAGAGTATCTCATGATAAGCTGTAGACCACACTATTTACCAAGAGAGTTTACATCTATATTTTTCTTAGCTGTCTATATACCACCGCAGACTAATACTGGCACTAAGACTGGAAACAGGAAAACACTCATCCAGAGGCGGCGCTCCTAGTGMCCGAGGACTTTAACGCAGGGAATACTCAAATACGTTCTACCTAAATCAGATCAAATCAAACTTTATTTGTCACATGCGCCGAATGCAACAAGTGTAGACTTTACCGTGAAATGCTTACTTACAAGCCCTTAACCAACAGTGCAGTTCAAGAAGAACTGTGTCACTAGGCAGCTCGCGGCTGTGCTTCCCTTTGTAATCTGTAGTAGTTTGCAAGCTCTACCACATCCGATGAGCGTCAGAGCCGATTTAGTACGATTCAATCTTAGTCCCGTATTGAAGCTTTGCCTGTTTGATATTTCGTCGGAGGGTATAGCGAGATATCTTATAAGCTTCCTGGAARACTGGGACCAAATCCATATTAATGCCCATGATGTTGGAATGAGATGTTTGTAGAGCAGGTTTCCACATATTTTGGTCATGTAGTGTATGAGATGGGATTTGCTGCATCCCAAATGGCACCCTATTTACTAGTAGCTTACACTACTTTAGACCAGAGTCCTAAAGGTCATGGGTGGCATTTGGGATTCATTTGATGTGTTATTGTGTTGTGAATCTGTTCCAGGATAATTTTTGATGATGGGCTGCAGTGGACCAGCTTCTCTTTGGTGCCTCTGTTCGTGGACGGGATGCTGGCGGAGGCCGGGACAGAGAACCAGATCATGACATTTTTTAACGAGGAAGGTTCCATTACTCATAGACTTGAGGTAAATGGTGAAAACTTCAGGTGCTGACAACCCTTGTTGAGTTATATTAACTTGTGTATCCATCCAGTTGCCATGGAGAAATTTGTTTTGTTGTTGTTTTGAAGGAACAGAGAGGTTATTTTACTTTTGTTTCTCAAGGTTTTTCAGACACTTCAGCCATAGGTCCAAGTGGCAGCTTATCAAGATAGACTASAAGTCCATCCTCAACAGGAAATGTACAGAAGGAGACTATTAGACGTGGCACCTTCACAACAAGTTAAGACCTCTTCAAAAGGAAGTCAGTCCAATTCATCAATAGGTATCCCGATTACCTAATACCAATGTATTTACATGGTAGTTAGCGACTAAACTTTATTCATAATGAGCGATACCTGGAGAAAAGSGGAACTCTCTGAAATGAAAATGGATGGCCCTCCTTTCAGATATTTTTTTTTTACTGTGCCTCCCTGAATGCTAGAACAAAAGTCACCCTTCCCTCGAAACGTTAATGACTTGGAGAAGAGCTGCAAAGAGGAGTGGGACAAAATCCCTCCTGAGATGTGTGCAAACCTGGTGGCCAACTACAAGAAACYTCTGACCTCTGTGATTGCCAACAAGGGTTTTGCCACCAAGTACTAAGTCATGTTTTGCAGAGGGGTCAAATACTTATTTCCCTCATTAAAATGCAAATCAATTTATAACATTTTTMAAATGCGTTTTTCTMGATTTTTTTGTTGTTATTCTGTCTCTCACTGTTCAAATAAACCCACCATTAAAATTATAGACTGATAATTTCTTTGTCAGTGGGCAAACGTACAAAWTCAGCAGGGGATCAAATACTTTTTTCCCTCACTGTATATGGATTAATAGCCTGTATGTGTTTCACAGGGCGAGCCGTGTGTGATGGGCAAGAAACAGATCTATATGAAACGCAGACCAGGAAACTATTGCATGCTGGGAAAAGACCACYTCAAAGTCCTCTCTGCTGAGTCGTGTATCTGTCGGGCCCACGACTTTGAYTGGTAATTATAGTGTACTAGTATAATAACTCACATTTGCAGTAAAATAGAACACGTGAAAACATGTATTTTTATCACAAATCTAAACATGAGTAGATCAACAGAAGTTTCATTGTCCATAAAAGAGAGAGACATTTTGTTTGATGCTTTGTCTATGTTGTTTCATTTAAATGAAGAATTAGAGAAAAGAAGATCTCTCACACTGAGCTTGTCAGTATCACTTATCATTATCACTGGGGTAATATGTGGGATCTTCTTCTCAGTAAGACTACTTTAGCTGAAAAGGGAAGGTGAATGAAATCTTACTCAACAATTATCATAACTGTCATAATGTTTTACAGTTTTGATGGAATTTAGTTGAAGAACAAGATTTATTCTGGACTTAAAACACGCTTTATCATGTTTTTGACGTGATGCCTTGTGAGTAATACTGTGGTCTGACATGCTGAGACTGTAATGGGAGCTGACGTGGGTGTACGTGGCATTACCGTGATCTAAGCGGTGAAGTTTCCTATAGTGGAGAGATATAACACTGTATTTTAACAGTAAAACTCCGGCTGACAGTGGTGTGACTCGGCGTTCTGTCGTGTACATCTCCGTTAACTCTTATCCTCTTTAACTGAGACTAATCTTTATCCTAGCGTTCAAACGCATGCAGTGAATGTATGTGTGTGTGTGTGTGTGCGTGTGTTTGATGTGTGTGATATGTGTGACAGAGAGAGAAAGTGTGTGTATATGTGTGTCTCTTTTAAGTCTGTGTCTATGTGGATGTGCGTGTGTGTTGTGTGTGTGTGTGTGATGTGAGTCATTTGGACAGACTCCCTAAACTGTGTCTGTTGTAAAAAAATATTCAAATTGGAAATCTGTGGCGGCATCGTGCTAAAAGCATCACCTGCACTCTCTTTCCCCTGTAAATAACCTAAAAATGTACTAAACCAGGGAGAAAAAAACACCAGCAGAATATATGACATAAAAAATATCAAAGTACACTGATTGAAAGTGTCGTGGTAACCAGAGACAACATTTAAATGGAAATTTCACCAATTGACGAAGCCTCCCTGTTCAAATCCAGAGACAAGGGGGCAATTCATACACTGCACCGCACAAGCTGGATAATCCTTTTAGACATAAGCGTGTTATATTTGTATCTATTATTAACTTGACATTTGGCTGGCTTGTTCACACAACAGTAGTAGGCCTGATTACCAACAATGACGAGACAGCCTACAGGGAGGAGGTGAGGGCCCTGGGAGTGTGGTGCCAGGAAAATAACCTCTCACCCAACGTCAACAAAACAAAGGAGCTGATCGTGAACTTCAGGAAACAGCAGGGGAAGCACCCCCCTATCCACATCGATGGGACTGCAATGGAGAAAGTGGAAAGCTCAAGTTACTCGGCCTACACATCACTGACAATATAAAATGGTCCACCCACACAGACAGTGTGGTGAAGAAGGTGCAACAGCGCCTCTTCAACCTCAGGGGGCTGAAGAAATTTGGCTTGTCACCTAAAACCCTCACAAACTTTTACAGATGCACAATTGAGAGCATCCTGTCGGGCTGTCGGGCAACTGCACCGACAMCCCGCACCGCTACCACAGGGCTCTCCAGAGGGTGGTACGGTCTGCCCAATGCATCACCGGGGTCAAACTACCTGACCTCCAGGACACCTACAACACCCGATGTCACAGGAAGGCCAAAAACATCATCAAGAACAACAACCACCCGAGCCACTGCCTGTTCACCCCGCTATCATCCAGAAGGCGAGGTCAGTACAGGTGCATCAAAGCTGGGACCGAGAGACTGAAAAACATTGCTTCTATCTCAAGGCCATCAGAATGTTAAATAGCCATCACTAGCACATTAGAAGCTTCTGCCCTATATACATTAACTTGAAATCACTGGCCACTTTAACCTATGTGTGGTTCTAAGGGTAAAAAATGATCCACCGCTATGTTTAACTTGAAATTTTATGACTTTTCCTAGAGTGACCCCAACATTAGAAAAAGTGAAACATCGCCTTTGTTCATATTTCTATGAAAGCTGTACACCACCAGGGTACAAATATTGTCTTAGGGTCATTTTTGACCCGGCAGTTATAAAATCATTTACACACCACAAAAATCACAAAGACACACACACAAACATAATTTGAGATTGTGTACTACTGATTGAACTCAGAAAAAGCTAAAACTTTCTTGTGAATGTGCAGCAACTCCCCTCCACGACCACATACATGACTCAAGTTCACAGACAAAATTAAAATAATTTAAGACAAAATAAACAACATTTCTTTGCTGAAGCCATGAGTGCACGTTTCAGAGCCCAACAGGTCATAGATCTGTTTTTTTCTTTCAGATGTCCAGGAGTGTGAGTCAAGACCTGCAAGACTTGTGAGAGACAAACTGTGGGCCATAAGAGAGATCTGAGAGAAGTGGATGGAGCGTCTGCCATACCTCTACAGCCCTGGTCCAGAAGAAACAGTGGATGAGCAACTGGTTCCGTTCAGAAGTACATTTTTATTTTCATATCTGTAATGTAAGTTATTTTCAAGGTTAATTTTATTATGTATTGCTGTAATATCATTGATTTATGTGATTGTTTTACATTCTCCCAACCAATTGTGCTATTTTGTTTGTTTTTTTGCATTTTGTGTAACTGATTTTTTAACTTATTGTGTACATTAAGTTGATGCTACTGTCTCTTATGACCGAAAATAACTTCTGGACATCAGAAAAGCAATTACTCACCATGGACTGGAAGAAACTATTTCAGTTAACTTTACTAGGGTAGAGGGCAGCATTTGGAATTTTGGATGAAATGCATGCCCAATTTAAACTGCCTGCTTCTCGGGCCCAGAAGATATGATATGCATATAACTGGTAGATTTGGATAGAAAACACTCTAAAGTTTCCAAAACTGTTAAAATAGTGTCTGTGAGTATAACAGAACTGATTATAACAGAACTGAATCCATTCAGGAAGTAGTTTTGTTTTTGTAGTTTTCTATTCAATGCCATAACAGTATCCATTGACTTAGGACTCAAACTGCAGTTTCTATGCCTTCCACTAGATGTCAACAGTCTTTAGAAATAGTTTCCGGCTTGTATTCTGAAAATGNTTAACTTGAAATTTTATGACTTTTCCTAGAGTGACCCCAACATTAGAAAAAGTGAAACATCGCCTTTGTTCATATTTCTATGAAAGCTGTACACCACCAGGGTACAAATATTGTCTTAGGGTCATTTTTGACCCGGCAGTTATAAAATCATTTACACACCACAAAAATCACAAAGACACACACACAAACATAATTTGAGATTGTGTACTACTGATTGAACTCAGAAAAAGCTAAAACTTTCTTGTGAATGTGCAGCAACTCCCCTCCACGACCACATACATGACTCAAGTTCACAGACAAAATTAAAATAATTTAAGACAAAATAAACAACATTTCTTTGCTGAAGCCATGAGTGCACGTTTCAGAGCCCAACAGGTCATAGATCTGTTTTTTTCTTTCAGATGTCCAGGAGTGTGAGTCAAGACCTGCAAGACTTGTGAGAGACAAACTGTGGGCCATAAGAGAGATCTGAGAGAAGTGGATGGAGCGTCTGCCATACCTCTACAGCCCTGGTCCAGAAGAAACAGTGGATGAGCAACTGGTTCCGTTCAGAAGTACATTTTTATTTTCATATCTGTAATGTAAGTTATTTTCAAGGTTAATTTTATTATGTATTGCTGTAATATCATTGATTTATGTGATTGTTTTACATTCTCCCAACCAATTGTGCTATTTTGTTTGTTTTTTTGCATTTTGTGTAACTGATTTTTTAACTTATTGTGTACATTAAGTTGATGCTACTGTCTCTTATGACCGAAAATAACTTCTGGACATCAGAAAAGCAATTACTCACCATGGACTGGAAGAAACTATTTCAGTTAACTTTACTAGGGTAGAGGGCAGCATTTGGAATTTTGGATGAAATGCATGCCCAATTTAAACTGCCTGCTTCTCGGGCCCAGAAGATATGATATGCATATAACTGGTAGATTTGGATAGAAAACACTCTAAAGTTTCCAAAACTGTTAAAATAGTGTCTGTGAGTATAACAGAACTGATTATAACAGAACTGAATCCATTCAGGAAGTAGTTTTGTTTTTGTAGTTTTCTATTCAATGCCATAACAGTATCCATTGACTTAGGACTCAAACTGCAGTTTCTATGCCTTCCACTAGATGTCAACAGTCTTTAGAAATAGTTTCAGGCTTGTGTTCTGAAAAATTAGGGAATAAGAGCATTCGGAATGACTGGACGCTAAAGTGTTGCAGAGCTTTTTCATGCGCTCGACAGAGAGAGAGCAATTCTTGTTTACCTTTTAAATTGACAACGTTATTGTCCGGTTGAAATATTATCGATTATTTAGGCTAAAAACAACCTGAGGATTGAATATAAACATCGTTTGACATGTTTCTATGAACTTTACGGATACAATTTGGATTTTTTTGTCTTCCTGTTTTGACTGCGTTTGAGCCTGTGGATTACTGAAGAAAACGCGCGAACAAAACTGAGGTTTTTGTATATAAAGAGACTTTATCGAACAAAATAAACATTTATTGAGTAAATTAATGTCTGCTGAGTCAACCATATGAAGATCATCAAAGGTAAGGGATTCATTTTATCTCTATTTCTGACTCTGACTCTGTTCTACTTGGCTGGTTACTGTTTGTAATGAATTGTCTAGTGGGCTATGTTCTCAAATAATCATAAGGTATGCTTTCGCCGTAAAGRATTTTTAAAATCTGACACCGTGGTTGGATTCACAAGACGTTCATCTTTAAACCTATGTAAAATATGTTTTGTTTTCTGAATTTTTATAATGAGTATTTCTGTATTTGAATTTGGCGCCCAGCAGTTTCACTGGCTGTTGAAGAGGTGGGACGCTAACGTCCCACATACCCAAGAGAGGTTAATGAGTCCGACGAGAAGGATATCCTGCTTTCAATGGAACAGGCCCAGATCCGCGCCTTTTGCGTGAAGAAAAGACAACGGAAAAGAGGGCGCAGATCGGGCACCCTTCTGAGAATCCGGAGGCGAGCGAGTAAACTCCCATTGCCTTCCATTCGTCTTGCTAACGTGAAATCATTGGAAAATAAATTGATGACCTACGATAAAGATTATCCAACCAACGGGACATTAAAAACTGTAACATCTTATGTTTCACCAAGACTTGGCTGAATGAAGATACGGACAATATAACGCTAGCAGGATTTTACATGCATCGGCCGAACAGAGACGCTACCTCTGGTAAGACGATGGGTGGGAATGTGTGTCTTTTTGTTAATAACAGCTGGTGTGCGATGTCTAATATTAAAGAAGTCTCGAGGTATTGCTCGCCTGAGGTAGATTACCTTATGATAACCACACTATCTACCAAGAGAGTTCTCATCTGTATTATTCGTAGCCGTCTATTTACCACCACAAAGCAAAACTGGCACTAAGACCGCACTCAACCTACTCTATAAGGCCATAAGCGAAGAACAAAATGCTCACCCAGAAGTGGCGCTCCTAGTGGCCAGGAACTTTAATGCAGGCAAACTTAAATCCGTTTTACCAAATTTTAACAGCATATCACGTGCAACCAGGGGGAAAAAAATCCTACACCACCTTTACTCCACACACAGGGATGCATACAAAGCTCTCCCTCACCCTCCATTTGGCAAATCTGACCATAACTATATCCTCCTGATTTCTGCTTACAAGCAAAAACTAAAGAAGGAAGTACCAGTGACTCGCTCAGTACGGAAGTGGTCAGATGACGCGGATGCTACGCTACAGAACTGTTTTGCTAGCACAGACTGGAATATGTTCCGGAATTCATCCAATGGCATTGAGGAATACACCACCTAAGTCGGCTTCATCAATAAGTGCATCGATGACGTTGTCCCCACAGTGACTGTATGTATATATCCCAACCAGAAGCCATGGATTACAGGCAACATCCTCATCGAGCTAAAGGCTAGAGCTGCCGCTCTCAAGGAGCGGGAGACTAATCCGGACGCATATAAGAAATCCCTCTATGCCCTCAGACAAACCATCAAGCAAGCAAATCAACAATACAGGATTAAGATTGAATTCTACTACACCGGCTCTGATGCTCGTCGGATGTGGCAGAGCTTTAAAACTATTACGGACTACAAAGGGAAACCCAGACGTGAGCTGCCCAGTGACGCGAGCCTCCCAGACAAGCTAAATGCCTTTTATGCTCGCTTCGAGGCAAGCAACACTGAAGCAACACTGAAGCATAGCACTAGCTGTTCTGGACGACTGTGTGATAATGCTCTCGGTAGCCGATGTGAACAAAACCTATAAACAGGTCAACATTCAAAAATCCGCTGGGCCAGACGGATTACCAGGACGTGTATTCAAAGCATGCGCGGACCAACTGTCAAGTGACTTCACTGACATATTCAACCTCTCCCTGACCGAGTCTGAAATACCTACATGTTTCAAGCAGATCACCATTGTCCCTGTGCCCAAGGAAGCGAAGGTAACCTGCCTAAAGGATTACCACTCACGTCGGTAGCCATGAAGTGCTTTGAAAGGCTGGTCATGGCTCACATCAACAGCATCCTCCCGGACACCCTAGACCCACTCCAATTTGCTTACCACCCAAACAGATCCACAGAGGATGCAATCTCAATCCCACTCCACACTGCCCTTTCTCACCTGGACAAAAGGAAAACCTATGTGAGAACGCTGTTCATTGACTACGAAGCTCATCTCTAAGCTAACACCTCCCTCTGCAACTGGATCCTGGACTTTCTGACGGGCCGCCCCTGAGTGGTAAGAGTAGGCAACAACACATCTGCCACGCTGATCCTTAACACTGGGGCCCCTCAGGGGTGTGGACTTAGTCCCCTCCTGTATTCCCTGTTCATCCACGACTGCGTGGCCAAACACGACCCCAACACCATCATTAAGTTTGCTGATGACACAACAGTGGTAGGCCTGATCACCGACAACGATGAGATGGCCTATAGGGAGGAGGTCAGAAAACTGGCAGTGTGGTGCCAGGACAACAATCGCTCCCTCAATGTGAGCAAGACTAAGGAGCTGATTGTGGACTACAAGAAAAGGCGGGCCGAACAGGCTGTAGTGGGGCATGTCGACAATTTCAAGTTCCTTGGTGTCCATATCACCAACGAACTAGCATGGTCCAAACATACCAAGACAGTTGTGAAGACGGCACAACAAAACCTTTTCCTCTTCAGGAGACTGAAAAGATTTTGCATGGGTCCCCAGATCCTCAAAAGGTTCTACAGCTGCAACATCGAGAGCATCCTGACCGGTTGCATCACCTCCTGGTATGGCAACTGCTCTGCATCTGACCGTAAGACGCTACAGAGGGTAGTGCGAATTGCCCAGTACATCACTGGGGCAAAGCTTCCTGCCATCCAGGACCTATATAATAGGCGTGTCAGAGGAAAGCCCATAAAATTGTCAGAGACTCCAGTCACCCAAGTTATAGACTGTTTTCTCTGCTAGTGCACGGCAAGCGGTACCAGAGCGCCAGTCTAGGACCAAAAGGCTCATCAACAGCTTCTACCCCCAAGCCATAAAACTGCTGAACAATCCATAAAATCGCCACTGGACAATTTACATTGACCCCCTCCCTGTAAGACACTGCTGCTACTCACTGTTTGTTTGTTACCTATGCTTAGTCACTTCGCCCCCACCTACATGTACAGATAACATCAACTAGCCTGTACCCCCGCACACTGACTTGTACCGGCACCCCCTGTATATAGRCTCGTTATTGTTATTCTTACTGTGTTACTTTTTACTATACATTTTTATCTTGGGATATTTACTTTCTTATATATTTATATTTTCTTCTTCTTGAACTGCACTGTTGGTTAAGGGCTTGTAAGTTAGCATTTCACGGTAAAGTCTACACTTGTTGTATTCGCCGCATGTGACAAATAAAGTTTGATTTGATTTTGTTTTCCGTGACACTGATACTAATTACTGGTAGTAATCTCTTTTGTCAAAAGGTTGCTGTCCTTTCCGGCAGTATATGCCCAGCAAGCCAGCAAAGTATGGCATCAAGATATTGGTGGCCTGTGACGCACAATCCAGCTACGCTTTGAAGATACAAGTCTACACAGGGAATCCGACCAGTGGAGGCCCGGAGAAGAACCAGGGGATGCGGGTTGTGCTTGATGTGAACTGAGGACTGAGGGGGCACAATGTCAGGTGTGACAATTTCTTCACCTCTAATGATCTCAGCCAGTAGCTTCTGAAGAGGAAGATCACTATGGTTGGCACAGTTAGGAAAGAACAAGCCTGAGCTCCCCCTTGCACTCCTCACAACAAGGGGGAGAGAGGCCTTTTCATCAAAGTTTGCCTTCACCCCCACCACCACTCTAGTTTCTTACCTCCCAAAATGGAACAAGAATGTGGTCCTCCTGAGCACACTGCACAAAACAGCTGAGATCAGCGATCATTAGGACAGGAAGCCAGCCATCATCCTGGACTACAACCACAACAAAGGAGGTGTGGACAACCTGGACAAGGTGATTGGAACTTACAGCTGCAGGAGGACGACTGCCCGCTGGCCACTGGTCATCTTCCATAACATCATTGATGTGTCCTCATACAATGACTTCATGATATGGAACAAGATCAACCCTACCTGGATGCCTGATAAGCAGAACAAGAGGAGGGTGTTCCTGGGGCAGCTGGCAAAGGCTATTGTAACCCCACACATTCAAAGAAGAGAGCGCCTCCCCCGCACAGCAGCCTCTGCAGCGCCTGTGAAAGCTGTTCAGGGGGCTGAATCTTGTCCTGATCCACCTGAGGCTGCAGCTGGGGCAGGCGAGAGGAGGAGATGCCAATTCTGTCCCCAAAAGAAGGACTGTAAAACAAATACTATGTGCTGCACATGTGAGAAATACATCTGCAACGTCCATGCACACACATTTGCATATTGTCCGACGTGCTAATTAGAGATTTTTTTATTTTATTTTTACTGTTATTTTACCAGGTAAGTTGACTGAGAACACATTCTCATTTGCAGCAAAGACCTGGGGAATAGTTACAGGGGAGAGGAGGGGGATGAATGAGCCAATTGTAAACTGGGGATTATTAGGTGACCGTGATGGTTGAGGGCCAGATTGGGAATTTAGCCAGGACACCGGGGTTAACACCCCTACTCTTACAATAAGTGCCATGGGATCTTTAATGACCTCAGAGAGTCAGGACACCCATTTAACATCCCATCCGAAAGACGGCACCCTACACAGAGCAGTGTCCCCAATCACTGCCCTGGGGAATTGGGATCTTTGTTTAGACCAGAGGAAAGAGTGCCTCCTACTGGCCCTCCAACACCACTTCCAGCAGCACCTGGTCTCCCATCCAGGGACTGACCAGGACCAACCCTGCTTAGCTTCAGAAGCAAGCCAGCAGTGGTATGCAGGGTGGTATGATAGATGATAGATGATTGATTTAAGTTCTTCACATTTTTGTTTTGTATCTATTATCGTTTTTTATTCTTATTTATTGTTGTTGTTTATAGACCTTGTCGGTGGAGGCAATGTTAAAAAAATTGAAGAATACTAGTATTTTGTTGATGAATTCCTCATTGCACAGTATATAAGAATATATCAATATGTTGCCAAAAAAGTTCAATTGTTTTTCCCTTCAATAAAATACATTCAAAACTACTTTCTGCACATTTCTGCTACTTTCTTAGTCTATACAAGTGCTATCTCTTGCTAAAACACGAATGTTTACACTTATGCAGTACCTTTAATAATAATAATAAACCTCTACTTTAGTAAAGAAAACAATTATGACAGGTGTGTTGTAATAAAAATTAGTGGTGTCCACTTAATAAATGTAGTATCTGCATTGTGAAGAGGGAAAACCCAGATATTCATGATGAATGATAGGTTGTTTCTTCATGATAAATAGGGATTTAAAATTCAATTAAGCTGCTTTATTTTAGTTGAACAGTGAAGGCGGGGCATTTTTTACCCTTAGGACAAAGGGAGTATACAGAATGTTAAGACAACACGAGGGTTAATAATGGAACACTAGTTTACATATTTTGCATTATTCATCTCATATTGTACACTACCGTTCAAAAGTTTGGGTTGACTTAGACATGTCCTTGTTTTTGAAAAAAGCACATTTTTTTGTCTATTAAAATAGCATCAAACTGATCATAAAAACAGTCTAGACATTGTTAATGTTGTAAATACTGTTGTCCCGCAAAACACTAGTCTCAACGTCAACAGTGAAGAGGCGACTCCGGGATGCTGGAGTTCTAGGCATAGTTCTTCTGTCCAGTGTCATCTTTATAGTGTTCTTTTGCCCATCTTAATCTTTTATTTTTATACTATTTAATTAACTTTTTAGGGCTGCAATCCCGTTAACGGGATCGATATGACAACAGCCAGTGAAAGTGCAGAGCGCCAAATTCAAACAACAGAAATCTCATAATTACAATTCCTCAAGCATACAAGTATTTCACACCATTTTAAAGATACACTTCTAGTTAACCCCACCACACTGTCCGATTTCAAAAAGGCTTTACAGCGAAAGCACCACAAACGATTATGTTAGGTCACCGCAAAATCACAGAAAAAAACAATTTTTTCCAGCCAAAGACAGGTGACACAAAAAGCAGAAATAGAGGTAAAATGAATCACTAACCTTTGATGATCTTCATCAGATGACACTCATGGGACTTCATGTTACACAATACATATATGTTTTGTTCGATAAAGTTCATATTTATATCCAAAAACCTCAGTTTACATTGGCGCCATGTTCAGAAATGCCTCCAAAATATCAGGAGAAATTGCAGAGAGCCACATCAAATAACAGAAATACTCATCATAAACTTTGATGAAAGATAAAGATACACTTGTTCTTAATGCAACCGCTGTGTCAGATTTCAAAAAAGCTTTCTGGCAAAAGCACAATATTCAATAATCTGATAACAGCGTTCAGCCACAAAAAAAAGCCATACAGTTACCCGCCAAATTGTGGAGTCAACAAAAGTCATAAATAGCATTATAAATCTTCACTTACCTTTGCTGATCTTCGTCGGAATGCACTCCCAGGACTCCCACAATAAATGTTTGTTTTGTTCGGTAATGTCCATCATTTATGTCCAAATAGCTACTTTTGTTAGCGTGTTTGGTAAACAAATCCAAAGTTACGAAGCGCGTTCACTAAAAGCAGACAAAATGTAAAAAAGTTCCGTAACAGTCAGTAGAAACATGTCAAACGATGTATTGAATCAATCTTTAGGATGTTTTTAACATAAATCTTCAATAATGTTCCAACCGGAGAATTCCATTGTCTTCAGAAGTGTGATGGAACAGAGCTCGCTCTCACATGAACGCGCATGGTCAGRGCATGTTCAGGTCATGGCAGACCTTACTCATTCCCCTCTCCTTCGGGCCCACTCCACAGTAGAAGCATCAGACAAGGTTCTAAAGACTGTTGACATCTAGTGGAAGCCGTAGGAAGTGCAAACTGACCCATATCCCACTGTGTATTCGACAGGCGATGAGTTGAAAACCTACAAACCTCACATTTCCCACTTCCTGGTTGGATTTTCTTCTCAGGTTTTTGCCTGCCATATGAGTTCTGTTATACTCACAGACATCATTCAAACCGTTTTAGAAACTTCAGAGTGTTTTCTATCCAATACCAATAATAATATGCATATATTAGCAACTGGGACTGAGGAGCAGGCACCTCTGTGCACCTTTTCATCCAAGCTACTCAATACTGCCCCTGCAGCCATAAGAAGTTAATGAAGCTGCCAGTTGAAGATTTGTGAGGCGTCTGTTTCTCAAACTAGACACTCTAATGTACTTGTTCTCTTGCTCAGTTGTGCATCAGGGCCTCCCACTCCTTTCTATTCTGGTTAGTGCCAGTTTGCGCTATTCTGTGAAGGGAGTAGTACACAGCGTTGTACGAGATCTTCAGATTCTTGGCACTTTCTCGCATGGAATAGCCTTCATTTCTCAGAACAAGAATAGACTGGCGAGTTTCAGAAGAAAGTCTTTGTTTCTGGCCATTTTGAGTCTGTAATCAAACCTACAAACGCTGATGCTCCAGATACTCAACTAGTCTAAAGAAGGCCAGTTTTATTGGTTCTTTAATCAGAACAACTGTTTCCAGCTGTACTAACATAATTGCAAAAGGGCTTTCTAATGATCAATTAGCCTTTTAAAATGATAAACTTGGAATAGCTAACACAACGTGCCATTGGAACACAGGAGTGATGGTTGCTGATAATGGGCCTCTGTACGCCTTTGAAAATATTCCATAAAAAATCTGCTGTTTCTAGCTACAATAGTTATTTACAACATTAACAATGTCTACACTGTATTTCTGATCAACTTGATGTTATTTTAACGGACCCCCAAAAAAAAATCTTTCTAAAACATGAACATTTTCTAAGTGACCCCAAACTTTTGAATGGTTGTGTATATACTGTATTATATTCTACTCTATCTTATTCTATGCCGCTCTGACATTGCTCGCCCAAATATTTATATATTCTTAATTCCATTCCTTTACTTTAGATTTGCGTGTATTGTGTGTTTTGTTGTGAAATTGTTAGATATTACTGCACTGTTACAGCTAGAAACACAAGCATTTTGTTACACACGCAATGACATCTGCTTAACACGTGTATGTGACAAATAAAATTTGATTTGATTACAAGATGAAAAGTGCAAGAGAGCATCAATGTTCTGAACTATGTGCAAGGCATTCTGGTACTTTGCATATAACTGCCTCCACTGTACACTGTTGTATACTTAGTAAGTTGATTATTTACAGAGAAATATGAGGCAGAGATATTCAGTTATGATCCATGAGACCCACAGCACTGTTGTTTTCCATCCTTTCCCTCCAATCACCGACTGATTCAGACCAGGGGCACCAGGTTATCGACCACTCTGGCCAATCAATGGCCGACATAACATGAACTGACCAATTATCTACAAGGTACAGTACAAACTACAACCAGAAGTACTTAATTCCTCGATGGCGGGAATTGAATATCCCTGACCAAATAGATGAATGTATAGAGGTGACGTACAAGTAACATGGAGGTACAAGGTGGTAGTATCAAACCCCAGGGTGTTCTCCACCAAGGCAGAGACACGGAATATCCCAGCCGCCTTATAAATGTGTCTGATACCCTCTTCGATCCAGCACAGGTTGGCGTAGGAGACCGCAATGCCATCTCCGAAATCCAGTTGGATGTTGGTTCTCATTGAGTCACCCTGGGAAGCAAGTAAAGTCTCAAGTAAGGACTACAGATGAAGAAAGAAAGAAAGAAAGAAAGAAAGAAAGAAAGAAAGAAAGAAAGAAAGAAAGAAAGAAAGAAAGAAAGAAAGAAAGAAAGAAAGAAAGAAAGAAAAAAAAAAAATAAAGAACGTGAGAGAAAGAGGAAAGGAAGAAAGAAAGAAAGAAAGAAAGAAAGAAAGAAAGAAAGAAAGAAAGAAAGAAAGAAAGAAAGAAAGAAAGAAAGAAAGAAAGAAAAAAAAAGAAAGGTAAAGTTCATCTTTATAAAAAAAAAAAAAAAACACAATCTAGAAAGAAAGACAGGAAGAAAGAAATTAAGAAAGAAAGACAGAAAAAGTCCCAAACATCATTATAAAAAAAAATATATATATGACAATTCCATTGTATTTGAGAGCCCAGCTAGATGCTTGTACTTGTATTTATTCTAGACTTAAAATACATATCATTGTTGAAATGGGGTTTAATACAATGCCCCAAAACCACAGTACCACTCAGTAATCAGCACCCAGCATGCATGGGCACAGGCAGGGCATCATTCTTTGTTTTTGTCAAAATTCCAACAGTTGCTGTTGTGACACCTCTACATTAGCGTGCATCCWGAGTCTGACATGTTACATAACACCACTGGGAGTGTCTGGCTCCTGTGGTGTGAGTGTGTGTGTTTGTGTGTGTATATGTGTGTGTGATGTAGTGAGAGAGAACCATAGGGAGGTCAAGGCAGTGTAGTAATCACAAGAGAGTAGGGTGGCAGGTACACTAGTCAACAGACTGCTGAGCAACATTCACACACAGCCACAAGCAGTCAGCACCAGCCCAACATTGGGATTGCATCATATTCTGCCCCACCGTGAGAGCAGTGTGTTTGCCTGTTACTGCTAATGAGGTGTGTGTGTGTCTCTCTCTCTGTGTGTGAGAGATGCTAATGTGTGTGTTAGACACTCCCTGCTCTGCCTCTACAGTATCTGCAGCAGTTGTCAGTGGCTCCAGCTGCCACTGCGACCAAATCCTCCCACTTATCCCGCCCGTACCCTGRGAGCAAGCACAACTAACTCCCAGCCTCCCTGCAGCACATTGTAACGCAATGCAATTGGGATCTTTATTTGCAACAATGCATTAGCACAACGGGGCTCCAGTCCCGAAACAAACACAACAATAACAAAAGGCAAAAATGATTTCTCTCTCTCTCGCGCCCTCTCTCTCTCGGTCCTTATTCGCTATCTGTTCTGCTTCTTTTCAAGCGCAGCAGAGTGTGAAAACACGGGAGGGTTGGCTGTGTATGGGGGAATGCTACTGGGGGTATATTTCACGCCATTATYCCCAGAAAATGTAAAACTATGAATAAGCCGAATAAAGAAAGGCAGAATAAAATGGAAGAAAGGGGATTACAGTGATAGCTACTGTGTGGAACTGTAATGGCCCACAAGCCTTTGCCAAAATGGCACTCGGAATAGCACTTAGGTCTTCGGTGGCGTCGATTTCACTCAGGCTTTTGTTGGTATCCGTTGTTCACACTCTCTGGACACTTCTAGTCCTCTATCAAGGTGCACTGGGATCGCAAGCTAATCTGCATGAGACTTATGATGGCCCACTGGCTAAATGTCACGCTTTGTGTCCGTGTCTCCGTGTGTGACTCAGAGGGCCTCAAAATGCAAAGTAGGGTAAGCGTCATGGTCTGGACAACAGTGCTGGTTGACAATGAGGGGTTTTGTTAGTTCAGGTTCAGACACAGTAGGACAGTGTAATGTACTCTTGTTCAGGTGAATGTCAACACACAAAGGATGGTATAAACGGTGTGATGTCAGTGCTGTCGTGCTGATGGTGTATCATACCTGGGTTCAAATAGTTTTTGCTTTCTTTAAAATGCTTTGAGTGTTTGATTGAGCCTACCTGGAGAGCTAGGTGGATGGATTTGCACTTTTGGGATGATTCCAGTGGTTCTGGTTGGAGTACACATGACATGCTATAAGGCAGCTAATGTAGAGTAAATCTGATTGGTGTAAACATGATATGCTATAAGGTAGCTAATGTAGAGTAAATCTGATTGGTGTAAACATGACATGCTATAAGGTAGCAAATGTAGAGTAAATCTGATTGGTGTAAACATGACATGCTATAAGGTAGCTAATGTAGAGTAAATCTGATTGGTGTAAACATGATATGCTATAAGGTAGCTAATGTACAGTAAATCTGGTTGGTGTACACATTATATGCTATAAGGTCACTTTGTGATAATGAAAACTTGACATTTGACACTACAGATCCCATCCCTCTCTCAAAACATCAACATTTCTTCCACCTCCCTCTCTCCTTTTCGTTTTGTGAACACATCAAATATTTAGGCCCATTTGCTCTCCCCAAGAAATACTGCCYTCTCTTGCTTCATGAATATAAATTAAAGTCTGAATTCAATGGGACCGAAGGATTTTCCCGAATGCATGAGACCCGACGCCATGAAGATTCTTCACCTCCATTAGTCTCCTGTGATAGTTGTTTTGAATTATTTTGGGACTGAAATTATTATAAGATACATTTCACAAACTTTTTGACCACATGGCAGAGGAGGCCTCTCTTTGTGAAATAAATACATCCTAATTTCCTCAACTCATCACACTGTAATATGACAGCTGGGCCCGGGAGAGACCTCGTGGTAGAGACACTTCTTATCTGCAGTGCAGGGGGAAAGCACTGCCGCACCGAGCAGAGCGCCTCCGCACTGCTTCCACCTGAATTTAATGTGAGGTGGTTGAACAGTGTCTAGGGAGTGAGGGGAGTGAGGCAAGGCCCTGGCCCTAGAAGGAGGCTACTCTGAGTCTATCACTCTATAACAGGGTCTCCAGGGGTGCATCTCTCTCTAAGGTCTTTATCTCTTACTCTGCCTCTCAGCTCGGGGCTTGGGGCATGTAGCTGTGTGTAGGTGATGGCGTGTTGCAATCTTTCAGGAGTTGGCTTATATGGGATGACATAAAAGTGAAATCGTTTCAGGTGTATGCCTGGAGAAACATCCATGCCGAACATGGGAAACACATCCATATTTCACTCAGTAACAGGCCTACAGTGAGTGAGTTTTACACCACATGCTAGTACTACTTTTACAACCATGCAGAACAATACAAAGCACATTGTTTTACATTCCATGGCTTAAAGGTAAAAACCAATGCAACTCATAACAGTAATGTATACAAAGGCGTCCATTTGGGCTCCTACAGGCCCAAAAAGGAGACATTTTGGCTTTTGGCCCAGCCCAAAGTGATTGTGGAAGTGACAGAGCTAGTGAACAAGACTTGCTATTCTTTGACTAAACTTAAAAACGCTTAGTTAAACAAAACCATACATTTAACCTTGAAAGTTAATATCTGACACAAGACATACAGTAGTTGTCGGTAAACATTGACAAAACTCCAAAATGCTTACTAACTCCTAGACAAAACTTGACTATAAGTTAACTTCTCACGAGTCACCATCCCGGATCCGGGAGCATTCTCATCAGTAAAAAAGCTGACTAGCATAGCCTAGCATGGCGCCACAAGTAAATACTAGCATCTAAATATCATGAAATCACAAGTCCAAGACACCAAATGAAAGATACACATCTTGTGAATCCAGCCATCATTTCCGATTTTTAAAATGTTACAGCGAAAACAGAATATGTATTTCTATTAGCTAACCACAATAGCAAAAGACTCAACCGCATATTTTCACAATTTTTTTACCGCATAGGTAGCTATCACAAATTCGACCAAATAAAGATATAATTAGTCACTAACCAAGAAACAACTTCATCAGATGACAGTCTTATAACAGATTTATTTTATAGCATATGTTTTGTTCGAAAAATATGCATATTTCAGGTATAAATCATAGTTTTACATTGCAGCTACAATCACAAATATCACCAAAGCAGCTAGAATAACTACAGAGAGCAACGTGAAATACGTAAATACTCATCATAAAACATTTATGAAAAATACATGGTCCATGAATCCAGCAAATATTTCAGATTTTTTAAGTGTTTTACAGCGAAAACACAATATAGCATTATATTAGCTTACTACAATAGCCAACCACACAACCGCATTCATTCACCGCAAAGGTAGCGATAGCGAAAAAAKCAGCAAAAGATATAAATTTATTCACTAACCTTGACAAACTTCATCAGATGACAGTCCTATAACATCATATTACACAATACATATATGTTTTGTTCGAAAATGTGCATATTTAGCGGTACAAATCGTGGTTTTACAATGTGAATACGTAGTCAAAATGCACAAAATTGTCCGGAGAAATCTTGGAGAGTCACCTAATCTAATCAAATAACTCATCATAAACTTTACTAAAAAATACATGTTGTACAGCAAATGAAAGATACACTAGTTCGTAATGCAACCGCTGTGTTAGATTTTTTTTAAATAACATTAGTACGACATACAGCTTACGTTATGCGAGACAGCGCCCAAAATAAGGGCGGAAAATATGACTAAACATTTTCAACAGAAATACGAAATAACATCATAAATGGTTCCTACTTTTGATGAGCTTCCATCAGAATGTTGTACAAGTTGTCCTTTGTCCAGAATAATCGTTGTTTGGTTGTAGAATGTCCTCTTCTCCTGTCGAATTAGCAACCAAAGCTAGCCATGTGGCGCAAACGTGCCCAACTTCACATYACGCAAAGAAAAGAAAATGCCGAAAATCGCAATAAACGTTCAATAAACTGATATAACTCGGTTTAAAATAACTACTTTATGATGTTTTTATCACATATAATCACACTTATCACACTTCTCGCGCCTTCCAAGACAATGAAAATTCCAGACACGTCATTCCAAAAGCTCTTGTTCGGCCTCAGATCAAGCTAGACACCCCATTCCACCTCTCACTGCCTGTTGACATCTAGTGGAAGGCGTATGCAGTGCATGTAGATCCATAGATTTCAGGCAAATTAATAGGAAGGCCCTGGAACAGAGCCTCGATTTCAGATTTTTCACTTCCTGTCAGGAAGTTTGCTGCAAAATGAGTTCTGTTTTACTCACAGATATAATTCAAACGGTTTTAGAAACTAGAGAGTGTTTTCTATCCAATAGTAATAATAATATGCATATTGTATGAGCAAGAATTGAGTACGAGGCAGTTTAATTTGGGCACGATTATTTACAAAGTGAAAATAGCGCCCCCCTATTGACAAAAGGTTTTAAGCTTGGGGAAGCGAATGCATAAATTAATGCCACACTGCACCCTCGACAACTACTGTGATCATTATTATTTGACCATGCTGGTCATTTATGAACATTTGAACATCTTGGCCATGTTATGTTATAATCTCCACCCGGCACAGCCAGAAGAGGACTGGCCACCCCTCATAGCCTGGTTCCTCTCTAGGTTTCTTCCTAGGTTTTGGCCTTTCTAGGGAGTTTTTCCTAGCCARCGTGCTTCTACACCTGCATTGCTTGCTGTTTGGGGTTTTAGCCTGGGTTTCTGTACAGCACTTTGAGATATCAGCTGATGTAAGAAGGYCTATATAAATACATTTGATTTGATTTGATGATGAAGAATGTACCGTTCTCCTCAGACCTACACCATCCTGAGGCGTCCTAATCTGTGTCCTAGGACTCCTGACTGTGCTTTGTAGCTCTCAGTAGTACACTTTGTCACTCAGTATAGATCTACTGTCTGGTGAATGACTCAGGCCTAAATAGCCAATATCACTATTCACACTAGGAGCCGTGACAGAAGGTGTGCCACCCTGACAGTGTGTCATTACAGTGGGAAGATGGGAAGATGACGAAGCATTGGCCAACCTATACAGAGAGATACTGTAGCCACTGTAAGATGTAATGTTTTTTTGTACTTCTCTTTTGAAATGTGTGATACCTATTTAGGCTTTTTAACATGGACCATATTATGACCATCATAATGCTTTACAAAATGAAACGGAAAAATATTTTACCTTTCATTGAGCAGAAATATACAGAAGGGTTGCCTTCACTCAGAATAGACAACATAGAAACGCTACAAAATAGTGTCTGTCACGACTTCCACCGAAGGTGGCTCCCCTGCCTGTTCTGGCGGTGCTCGGCAGTRGTCGTCGCCGGTCTACTAGCCTCCACCGATCCCTTTTTCCTTTTCTGTTAGTTTAGTCTTATTAGTTGCACCTTTTCCTTTTTGTGTTTCTTGATTTTGGTCTATTTAAGCCTGTTAGGCACGCTTAGGTTTGTMCAGGATTATTTTGTGTTTTCTGTCGATTGTGGATGTGTTTTGTTCTCTGGATCATTTGCCCTGTGTTCTGGGTTGGTCAGTGTGTATGCGCCCTGTGTTTGGCGTGACCGTTTTTTCCGGATAATTAKATTTATACAAATCATTGAACCCTCTGCTCTCTGCGCCTGACTCCTACCTTCCACTCCTAGTAACCCGTGACAGAGTCCCTATGTGCAACTCACCCTGTGCTGATGAGGTACTTCTGTCCTTGGCTGCAGCTCCTTGATACAACAGTTGGGTTGAACCCAAATGCTGGTAGACAGTTCCCTTCCCTACGCCGTTCATAGCCATAATCACTATAACAAATCACATACAGAATGTGATCATTATCAACATTTTACCTCTACCTACTGTATATGTACATATCTACCTCATTTACCTCATACATCTGCACGTCAACTTGGTACTGGTAGCCCGTGTATATAGCCAAGTTATCGTTACTCATTATGTATTTATTATTACTTTTCTATATTTTTCTCTCTGTATTGTTGGAAGAGCCCATAAGTAAGCATTTCACTGTTAGTCTACACCTGGTGTTTACGAAGCATGTGATAAATACAATTTTGTCACGTCCTGACCATAGAGAGCCATTATTTTCTATGGTAGAGTAGGTCAGGGCGTGACTGGGGGTTAGTCTAGTTTATTATTTCTATGTGGGGTTCTAGGTTTCATTTTCTATGTTGGTGATTTGTATGATTCCCAATTAGAGGCAGCTGGTAATCGTTGTCTTTAATTGGGGATCATATTTAAGTAGCATTTTTGAGTTAGTGCACGTAGTACCTCTGTAGTCACGGTTCGTTGTTTCTTTCGTTCTTTCTTTGTAATTTTGTTCGTTTTCAAATAAATATTATGTGGAAACCATATCGCGCAGCAGTTTGGTCCGATAATTGTTCCAGCAAACGTGACAAATTTGATATGATTTTGAGCCAAAGGACATACAGTATTACTGTGTTATATGTTACAGCTTCTCTCTCCTATCCCTCAGCACAATACATATAATAGAAATTCTTTCCATTTCAACGCATAATTATTATATATTGATTGGGCTGCGGTTGACAAATGCTCCAGATCAGCAGAGGTAGGAAGACTGAGCCCTGGGGGACTCCATGTCAACACAGGCAGCCAGGTCAGGGATGGCTGACTTCCACCGGCTGACGTTAGCTACCTCCCAATCACAAAGTGATTTACATCGGGCAAAGCAGGTTAGACAAGTGCCCATTCTAATAATGACGCTGTCAATGATTTATCAATTAATTACCTAGRCTGAACWAACAGGAAGCAARAAAGCCTGAGGTCCCTCTAGGACTCACTATGGCCTGGTCTGGCCTCAGTGTGATTAGGAACCTCCCCCAATTTATTGACAGGCTGTCAAGTGAAGTTATGGTGTTATGGTTGGTCGGGAAAATAGTTATAAGGACCATGTGATTCCAATGAGGGTACAGTGTCCAGTTAAGGACATTACAGCACCACTGAATCGCAGCTTTTGTAATGTATTGATTCAGTTTCTTTCCATTAAGTCAAACAAAAGTATGGTGTCCAGCTTAGTACATTATAGTTGTGCAGACTCCTAGGTTGTTTAAGTTACATATTAATACGAATCTCTCCTCACTTATTATTAATATAATATATCAAGTGTTATATCTATGTATATACACTGAAGAAAATCATAAACACAACATGTTGGTCCCGTGTTTCATGAGCTGAAATAAAAGATCCCAGAAAATGTCCATAGACACAAAGTTGTTTACATCTCTGTTAGTGAGCATTTCTCCTTATCCAAGATAATCCATCCATCTGACAGGTGTGGCATATCAAGAAGTTGAATAAACCGCATGATATTTACACAGGTGCACCTTGTGATGTGAACAATAAAATAAATACAGTGATGAGATCCTGAGGCCCATTGTGATGGCCATTTTTTTTAAGGTATCTGTGACCAACAGATGTATAACAGTACTCCCAGTCATGTGAAATCCAGAGATTAGGGCCTAATGAATTTATTTCAATGGACTGATTCCCTGATTCCCTCATTCCCGCCGGATTCCTGCCGTAATCCCTGAGCCACTACTTCTGATCCTCACAGCTAGCCTGCAGCTAACGCAGCTAGCYCAGCTAGTGCCACTGCTACGAAGCTAGCATCAGTTAGCAAACACAATTCTACAATCACAACCTCTCTCTCGCCATCCGGCCTGGATTCTCTGTCGACACGTCCACATCTGGTCTGCAGACGAAGACCCCATCCGCTGTACCCTCAACCGGCCTCCGTCTGAGCAGACCCCCTTCGTCTGAGCAGACTCACCCCCCCGGGCTACTAACTTTAAACACCGCGTGCTAGCTTAGCGGCGACTTCCCTGCTCCATCTACGGCTGCCCCCTGGACACTATGATCACCTGGCTACATAGCTGATGCCTACATGTTGTAGTCAGCTTTTTTACTGATGGGGGTGCTCCCGGATCCGGGTTTGGGAGGAATTAGAGGTTAACCTCTCTGGTAGGGGGCAGTATTTTCACGTCCGGATGAAAAGCGTGCCCAGAGTAAACTGCCTGCTCTCAGGCCCAGATGCTAGGATATGCATATTATTAGTAGATTTGGATAGAAAACACTCTGAAGTTTCTAAAATTGTTTGAATGATGTCTGTGAGTATAACAGGACTCATATGGCAGGCAAAAACGTGAGAAAAAATCTAACCAGTAAGTGGGAAATCTGAGGTTTGTAGTTTTTCAACTCTTTGCTTATCCAAGATACAGTGGAAATGGGTGATATTGCACTTCCTAAGGCTTCCACTAGATGTCAACAATCTTTAGAACCTGTTTGAGGCTTCTACTGTGAAGTGGGGGGAATGAGAGGGGATTGGGTCAGAGGTCTGCCAGAGAGCCACGAGCTGACCAGGCGTGTTCACGTGAGAGAGTTAGCTTGCGTTCCATTGCATTTCTGAAGGCAAAGTAATATCCGGTTGGAACATTATTGAAGATTTATGTTAAAAACATCCTAAAGATTGATTC
>NW_019943054.1:52744-90247 GCF_002910315.2 Salvelinus sp. IW2-2015 | reverse complement strand
ACCGGACTGTCCATTAATTTACGGTACTCCATTCTGTTACTTGTGTTTTATCTGTCGCTCTGTGTTTTAACTCAGCTCTATGTGTAGTTAATCTGACCCTCTCTGCCTAGTCGTCGCCATTTTTACCTGCTGTTGCTGTGTAGCGACTAGCTGCTGTCTATCTCCCTGTTGTTTTAGCTAGCTCTCCCAATCAAGACCTGCAATCACTTTTATGCCTTATGTATGTCTTCTGCCAAATAACAATAATATGCCTTGTATACTGTTGTTCAGGCTAGTTATCATTATCATTGTTTTGTTGCAATGGACCCCGTTAGTTCCACTTCCGTACCTCTGATACCCCCTTCGTCCACCTCCACACATGCGGTTGACCTCACCCATTGAGACCAGCATTGTCAGAGATACAACCTCTCTTATCTCACCCAACTGCCTGGGCTTGCCTCCGCTTACCCGTGCCCCACCATACCCCTGTCTGCACAATTATGCCAGAATCTATTCTACCACGGCCATAAATCTGCTCCTTTTATCCTTGTCTCCAACGCTCTAGCGCGGAACCAGTTTTGAATAGCCTTTAGCTCGCACCCTCATGACCTGAGCGTATCTCCTCGTGTTTCCTCGGGGATGTGTGGACGTTACAGACCCAATGGCAGTGTCCCCACGGCACCCCTTTGTTGAACGTACTGTGATCTGAAAAAACCTTAGGCCCATGCATGTCAACATCAAGTAAGCCTCCTCACCTAAGTTTGTTGTTAACTCACCGCTTATTAAAGCACAGCCTCTGGCCAACCTGATGTCCATTGCCGTGTCTGGAATTCCTGGCTTAAAGAAGGCCACCCAAAAAATTTCTGAGATTCCAATACCCAACTATTAACCTTTTCCGTCAAGATAGAACTGCCTAAAGGGGGAGGAGTTTGGCAATCTACTGCAGAGATAGCCTGCAAAGTCTTGTCATAACTTTCCAGGTACTATGCTCCAAACAGTTCGGAAACTCTAATTTTAAAAATTAATTCTCTCCAGAAATAAGTCCCTTCACGTTGGCCGCCACTACCCCGGCCAGCTCCCAGCTGCCCACACCACTTATTGGAATCGCCCCCCACAGCTTCAGAGTTTTGTCTAGAACCAAACTGGGATATGCTTTAACACCGCCTCACCATCACAAGCTAGTGCCTCAATCTCACACAAATCAAATCAAAGAACCCACCAAGGTAGCAACCCTAAATCCGTCAGCATGGGCACCGCCTAATAGACCTTAATTCCACCAACCCCCCCAAATACCACCGGCTTGCCTGTCTTCAATTCAAGAGTCTCAGCGATCACTGCCTCAATTATGCCTGATCCCGGGTCCGGTCAAACGACCAACCCTCATCACTATCAAACGCTCCCTAAAAAACTCTGCGAGAGGCCTTTTAATCGACCGGCCCGCGGTACCCCTGGATGCTATTTGACTCATCCGTAGTTGAGGATTGACTGCGTCTTCTTTTAAAGTTCTCTCATCCATATTAATCAAGCAATGCCCGTTCAAAAAAAATGCGAACTAAGAACAGATATAGAGCCCTTGGTTTCATCCAGACCTGACTGCCCTCAGACCAGCACAAAACATCCTGTGGCGAACTGCAAAAGATCAAGACCCACGCTATATGCAATACTTGTTCAGGGACGTCAAGGAACGCAATACACGCAGTAGTCAGCGAAAGCAAGGCCAGCTTTTTTCAGCAGATTTGACATCCTGTAGCTCTAACTCAAAGTTCTTGGGATACTGTAAAGTCCATGGAGAACAGAGCACCTCCTCCCAGCTGCCACTCTACTGAGGCATAGGTCACGGGCTCACCAACCGATAATCGTGATAATCAGAGACTTCAATCCAAACATATCTCACATGGTGGCATGCCCCGGCACTCCACTGGCACCAACGGCACCCCCCCCGTTGCTACTCGCCAAGCTCCCCACCACTCTCAAATCCAGATAGGCAGATGTTAAGAGCTGGAAAACCTGGCACATACATCAGCTGGGCTGACCAATCTGGACCCAACTATGAACTGTCGCCGCCATTGTCGCACCCCCTGATTACCAGCCTTGTCAACCTCTCCTTCGTATTCGATCGAATCCCCAAAGATTGGATAAGCTGCCGCTGGTCGATTCCCCCTCTGTCGAAAGGGGGAGACACCCTTGGACCCAAACTTGTTAGCAGACCTGATATCCATCCTGCCCTGCCTATCTAAGGTGCTTTGCGAAAGCGCAAGTCAAACAAACAGGATTCCACGTGACCATCTCAATCCCCACCGTACCCATTGATCTCCGCGTGTGCAATCGGTTTCCGCAAGCGCGGTCACGGGGTGCACTCAGCCACGGCTGTCTAAAACATTTCGACGTTCGGTATATTAATATTGAGAGATAATTCATACCCTCGGGTGCATTCTCGATTAAAAGTACTCAGCTTACACCATTGATCGCTGACTCTCTCTCGTCTTCCATCGACGACACTCCAGTAGGTCTGCTCTTACAGAATCTATCTGTCTCAAATCACCATCTATTTCTATCTGTACATCAACTTCCTAGTAAGGCCTTCCCAAGGTTGACGTAGATGACTGCTCTCGCCGTGGTTCACAAGATCTACTGCTCTTGCAGGATCTGAGTGATATACTGCTAGAACATGTAGTTTACCATCACATCAATATAATGTCGAACTATTTTACATTATTTTAAAACTGAAGGTTCACATATTGGGGAAAAATTTCAGCCTCAATACTCAATCTGATCTCAGTGACGTTCTAACTTCGGTCTGGTGCATTCTCTCTGCTTCCTCGCGCTCCTCGTTGTCGCTCTCGCTGTTCTCTAGTAGGAGAGATTACAATGATATTGATGAGGTACCACTCTAGTTGGTCTCATATTTTGTGCACTACGTGCCGATTACTATTCTTTTTCTTTCTGATTATATAATCAATTGTGTTGCTCTTGCTGCGGGCGATTCCTGATCCACCTCTAACTAGGAGCAGACTACACTCGTCAATTCTGAGATATAATCTTTCTTTGGCCCTATTTCTTTTGACACTGTGGATTTACCAACCTTCCAGAACGACTTCGCTCAAAATGCCAATTACACATACACTGCCTTTCTCGTGCGTCCGCTCCAACTGCTCTAGTGATAACGACTTCAAGTATACACCAAATAAAGCATGCGTCTCATCTCAAACCCGATTCGCTGCCTGCCGCGCGGCCGAACGCTTTAGACATGATAATAGAACCGACTTAAGCATACACCAACTCTCTGGACAGGTTAAATGATACCTCAGAGAAAATCTGTGTAAACAATCATATGAGTATCCTACTATACATGAGCATAGACTAGACAAACTGCTCTGTCACAGGACTTCGATATATTTCACAATCGAGTACTCCCATCCAAAAAAATCAGAATTCTTTTAGAGCTTCGTGCTTTGCTATTTCGCAAAAACATGGAAGCCTCCTTCTCACTTTCACGCTCGCCATAACACTTTACCCTAGTTGAACACTGACCTAAATATATCCTAGCCAGAACTCTCTGATCATGATCGGCTCGATGTCATCTACAAAATGGGCTTTTCAATACTTGCTACTCAGCAAACTGATTGCAGTTTACTCACAAGTGCCATCCGTTTTGTTACTAAAGCACCTTATTCGACCCACTCCACACTGCAGACTCTGGTATAGCCTTCTAGCTCGGCTGCCTCCCGTACATGTTCGCCGTCAGATCCCACTGGCTCCAGGTCATCTACAAGCTATGCTAGGTTAATCAGTGCCGACTTATCTCAGTCATGTCACGATGGGCCTACACCCACCCGTAGCACGCGCTTCTAAGCAGTGTGGATACCTCACTGTCATACTACCTAAAGACCAAAACCTGCTATTTGGACGCTTTATTTCCTTTCTCTTTCAGCTGATGCTTCATCTTGGAGTGCTGCAACATGCTGACACGAATTATAAAATCTCTTGAATTGCTTGAGCTTTTTATTCTCGCACTCAACAACTGATTAGTGAACATCTGCTATACCGAGCAGCTAAACGATCGCCTGCGGCTGTACAATAGGATCCATCAGAGGTTATATTAGCCCAACTCCCAATTACCATACCTCACCACCCCCCATTACTGCTTATTATTTCCTTTTCTGCTTTTTTTTGCTCACACCAGTATCTCTACTGACAACAGTAGGAGTCATCTGATTTCTACACTCCAGTGTTATCTGCTAAATTGTTAATCCCTGATTTATTGCCTACCTCCTCATGCCTTTTGCACACATTGTATATAGATTCTCTTTTTTTATTTTTTCTACCATGTTATTGACTTGTTTATTGTTTACTCATGTGTAACTCTGTGTTGTTGTCTGTTCACACTGCTATGCTTTATCTTGGCCAGTCGCAGTTGCAAATGAGAACTTGATTCTCACTAACCTACCGTTAATAAAGGTGAAATAAAAAAAATAAAAAAATAAAATATGAACTGTATCTCAGTAAATCTTTGAAATTGTTGCGTATGTGTTGATATTTTTGTTCAGTGTATAACCTCTGTTTTCAGTCTAGTCACTGTCCCACTTTGAATCAACCCTGGACCTTTTGTTCACAGCACAACACAACACAGGCGCGTGCATTGTCACCCTCTTACGCAATAGTAAACATTTCAGACCTTGACTTGTGTACACTTCAAAGTCAATTAGAAGTTGTATTGTTTTTCACTCTGAACATTGAAGTTTCTCAAAGAGATTTTTTAAATATTTTTGCCTTTTACGTCTCTATCACCACTTGTGTAGAAAGACATGCCATTGTCAGGAATGTTTGTGAACATGATTGTATATAATATTATTAAGTCCAAAATATTAAATAACTATCACAGGAGACTAATGGATCTAATTATCACACTCATTACAGTCTGACCTGACACCGCTGGCATTTACAAATGTATCATTGCTTTTCTTCTTCCCTGTGCTTTGAAGCTTAAAAACAACAACAACCTACTAGCGAACGTGACAAATTTGATATGATTTTGAGCCAAAGGACATACAGTATTTATCTATTGTATATATAGTTATCCAAGTTTCTCTCTCCTATCCCTGCAGCCACAATACATTTTTAATCTAGATTATTTTTTCTGATTGCAATCGTGCTCAACTAAACCCCTATTGAAAAACCCTCGCTCGTCTTGTTCTTTACGTTATTACTCTATTAACATAGCAAATAACAAGCTAAGACCAGAGAGTCGAACAGATGTTAGGAGAAAATTATCCTAAAAAAATATCCTGATAATTGGTTGCTGACACCGAAATTGAAAACAATATGAATGGGCATCTCTAAATAAATAGACGTATTCTAAAACCTTTTGGCATAAGTGCTAGGGCGGTTTGCTATTTGCACTTTTGTTAATAATTTCGTTCCCAATTAAACTGGCCTCGTACTCAATTCTTTATCCTGTGACAATATGCAATTATTATATATTACTATTGGTGAAGAACACGTCCTCTAAGTTTTCTACAACACACTAAATTGATTATTTCTCTGAGTGACAAACAGAGACCTCATTCCATTGCAGCACATTTATCCTGTCATGTGGACGTGAGTATTTCAGAAACTGACAAGAGGGTCCCCTGCCTCGTCGTGAGGTCAGCTTCTATAAGTCCACCATGTAAGCCAATCGGCGTTACATGCACTGCTTATGACGTCTTCCTCTAGTTAGTCTCAGGTAAGCGCGGGGAATTTGGAATGAGGACTTCGCGGCATCTCCAGTGGATTGCGCAATGGGACTTATAATAGGACCGCTCTGGAACGGGAAGTACCTTCTTTTAGACTTGGTGCGTCCTTGGGTCGCATCAGGGGACCTAGTACATGGCTCTCCTGCAAAGCTTTCACTTTTAGCGTTCTGGTATCCCGGTCATGTTTTTTATTTCAGTTATAGTTGTTAAAAGAACGATCTCAGGTAAAGTAGTTTATTATAAAGGTATACGTCTGTTGACTTAAGAGTATAGCAGTTGTATTAGCGATTTTCCTGGGGAATTCATATGTGATGCGCTTTCTACGAGTTGGGAACCTTCTCAGGCGCTGGTGGGATGGCGTGAACGCTTCGTGGGGCGGCTATTCGACAAGGACAACGAGGAAATCTTTCAACCTAAACAGACATTGTTCTGGAGCATAAGGACAACACTTGGCTCCACAAGATTCTGATGGGAAGTGCAGCTAGAAGTAGTAAGCTAGTCCACTCCTCTTAAGATCGTTAATTCTATTTATGTTTGAATCAATAATGCTCAAATAATCTACCCGAGTTGGGCGATCTTTACCGGCGAGCCCACGCTTGGATTGCGTCCTACCTGACAGGTCGCTCCTACCAGGGCGTGGCGAAGAACATTCTGCTCTGGCACCACGTGCTCTCACCACTGGTGTCCCCCAGGGCTCTGTTCTAGGCCCTCTCCTATTCTCGCTAACACCAAGTCACTTGGCTCTGTGTCATATCCTCACATGGTTCTCTCTATCATTGCTATGCAGACGACACACAATTAATCTTCTCCTTTCCCCCTTCTGTAAACCAGGTGTGCGAATCGCGTCTCTCTGCATGTCTGGCAGACATATCAGTGTGGATGACGGATCACCACCTCAAGCTGAACACTCGGGCAAGACGGAGCTGCTCTTTTCCTCCCGGGAAGGACTGCGCCGTTCCATGATCTTGCCATCACGGTTGACAACTTCATCTCAGTGTTCTTCCCAGAGCGCTAAGAACCTGATTGGCGTGATCTGAAACACCTGTCGTTCCTCAACCAACATCAAGGCGGTGAGACCCGCTTCCTGTAGGTTCATGCTGCTACAAACAAACATTCGCAGAGTACAGACCTGCCTCACACAGAGCGGACGCAGCGGCGTCAGGTCCTAATCCAGGCACTTGTCATCTCCCGTCTGGATTACTGCAACTCGCTGTTGCTGGTGGCTCCCTTCCTGTGCGATTAAACCCTACAACTCATCCAGAACGCCGCAGCCCGATCTGTGGTTCAACCTTCCAAGTTCTCTCACGTCACCCCGCTCCTCCGCACGCTCTCTTTACTGGCTTCCAGTTGAAGCTAGCGTCGACTACCAAGACCATGTTGCTCTGGCCTACGCGGAGGCGTGAGGGAACGGCACCTCCGTACTTCAGGGCTCTGATAAGGCCCTACACCCAAAAACAAGGGCACTGGCTTCATCACCATTCTTGCCTGCTCGCCTCCCTACCTCTGAGGAAGTAGCTCCCGCTCAGTCCAGTCAAAACTGTTTCGTGCTCTGGCCCAATGGTGGACAAAACACTCCCCACGACGCCAGGTCAGCGGAATCAATCACCACCGTTCCGGAGACACCTGTGAAACCCCACCTCTTTAATGCCTAGGATAGGATAAGTAGATCCTTCTAAACCCCCCGCCCTTAGGTTAGATGCACTATTGTAAAGTGGTTGTTCCACTGGACATCATAAGGTGAATGCACCAAATTGTAAGTCAGTCTGCTGAGATCAAGAGCGGTAACTGTCTTATAATAGACTTCACTTGTCATATATATAATATAATAATTCTCCGCCAGGACCATGTTAGGATGTGCGCAGACGGAGTATTGCTGGCTCTCGCCTTGATAGGCGGCAGGCTGTTTATAGTTGCGAACTCTCGCCTCGACTGTGAGTGTAGTGGTAATTTTCTGCTTGTGGTTTGGCCTTAGAACGAGTATCGGAAAAGTCATATTCAATGTAGTTGTCTCTTTCTCCCAACAACCTCGAGGAACCCTTTTTTTCTTATATGCACTAGGTGTCTATGCTTCCTACGATACTTTATTGGACAGTAAGCTAAAACGTTAAAATTTAGCTCTTTTACTTCAGCATTTTGGATGTAGCCCTTTCCTGCAGTCAATGATCACGTGCTCTCTTTGTGCCTTCATGGATGGTAATGTTTATTGTCTATAATTGTTTGTTATATTATCATTTTGAATTAAATAAAGAGTCTATTTTCCAACAAAACTTACAACAAATCTTGGTGCGATTCTATACATCGTTTGACATGTTTCTACGGACTGTAACGGAACTTTTTCACTTTTCGTCTGCACCTAGTGATCGCAAGTCATGAATTTTGATTACTGGGTTAACGTGCGAACAACAAGGAGGTATTTTGACAGAAATGATGTACTTCATCGAACAAAACAAACAATTATTGTGGAACTGGTATTCCTGTGAGTGCATTCTGATGAAGATCATCAAAGGTAAGTTAATATTTATAATGCTATTCTGACATATGTTGACTCCACAACATGGCGGATATCTGTTTGGGTTGTGTTGGTCTCTGAGCGCTGTACTCAGATTATTGCATGGTGTGCTTTTTCCGTAAAGTTGTTTTGAAATCTGACACAGCGGTTGCATTAAGGAGAAGTTAATCTAAAATTCCATGCATAACAGTTGTATCTTTTAGCAATGTTTATTATGAGTATTCTGTAAATTGATGTGGCTCTCTGCAAAATCACCGGATGTTTAGGAACTACTGAACATAACGCTCCAATGTAAACTCAGATTTTTGGATATAAATATGAACTTTACCGAACAAAACATACATGTATTGTGTAACATGAAGTCCTATGAGTGTCATCTGATGAAGATCATCAAAGGTTAGTGATTAATTTTATCTCTATTTCTGCTTTTTGTGACTCCTCTCTTTGCCTGGAAAAATGGCTCTGTTTTTCTGTGACTTGGCTCTGACCTTACATAATCGTTTGGTGTGCTTTCGTCGTAAAGCCTGTTTGAAATCGGACACTGTGGCTGGATTTACAACAAGTGTAGCTTTAAAATGGTGTAAAATATTTGTATGTTTGAGGAATTTTAATTATGGGATTTCTGTTGTTTTGAATTTGGCTCCCTGCACTTTCACTGGCTGTTGACGAGGTGAGACGCTACCATCCCACATACCCTAGAGGTTAAATCCAAAATTGGCTTAATAAGGTTTCTTTCTTTTTCCCACGCACCTGTAAAATTAATATGTCGATGTGCCAGTGCTTTTCATATTGTGAAGTAGGTAGTCTMAAACAATATCCATGTTATTACAAGCACATACTGAGTGAATAATGCACTACTGAGTCTGAATCATCCACTACTGAGTCTGAGTCATCCAAAACTGAATCTGAATCATCCTCTGTGTTTGTATCAGGTCCTGTGGAACATGTCCAGCTGCTGGCTCCGTTTGTGGCCATCAAGAACAAGGAAGTAAACCTAACAGCAGTGGTGTGGCCCATCCACTCTAGGACCGTCACCTACTTCTGGTGGCTGGGGAACAGCACTGAGGTAAATTAGACTTAAAACACTGGGTGTACAGAGAAGATGGCCTAGAACAGAGCCCTGTGGGACTCCAGTAGTGCGACCACATGGTGCAGACACAGATCCTCTTTTGATGTTGTGTATAGTATACAGTATACTGTATGTGGATTACCAACTATACAACATTAGTAAAGGTAAACTGACACTATTCAAAAGGGGTCTTATCCTATAATGCCATATACTGTACATGTACTGCAGTTGTGGCTGGTGTCACTGTAACTAAATCGGAGGACAGGCTTATTGTAATGGCTAGCACAGTGTCAATGGAACAGCATCGAACACATCAAAGACCTGGTTTTCATTTCAGTTCCTATGAGCTGTCCTCCTTTCAGTAGCCTCCACTGATGTATATATGGGTTATACATGATGTCTATGGTATTACATACATTGACCTCTTCTATTAATGAAGACGACTATGATAGAGGCGGAGCAGTCTCTGATCTTATATTTTGTTCAGACATCTTATTAGTATGTCATAAGTTATGACCTCAGCTGCATTGGTTCTAGGTATTATGGGGAGGATGTGTTTTGTAGGGTTTTATTCAAGTCAGAAGCTCCGACTACTCTAAGTGAGAAGTTGAAGGAGAAGTTGTTATCATCTGTAATGGTTTCTTTCATGTTCTGGGGTTTTAGCTAAAGGTTTTAGGTGAAGGGATAATTACCGGATCAAAGTGTGATCATCCATTTTGTCCATGTTCCCTCTTCCTCCAGTCGGTGATCAGCTTAGACGGGAGCATCTCGTACACCTTCACGAGCGAGGGAATGAACACTGTTACGGTCCAAGTGTCTTCAGCCAACACCATACTGCAAGACACCAAGACCATACTGCAAGACACCAAGACCATACTGCAAGACTGTCACGTTCTGACCTTAGTTTATTTTTTATGTCTCTATTTTGGTTTGGTCAGGGCGTGAGTTGGGGTGGGCATTCTATGTTTTGTTCTATGTTTTGTATTTCTGTGTTGGGCCTGGTATGGTTCCCAATCAGTGGCAGCTGTCAATCGTTGTCTCTGATTGAGAACCATACTTAGGTAGCCTGTTTTCCCACTTTGAGTTGTGGGTGATTGTTTTCTGTTTTGTGTGTATACCTTACAGAACTGTTTCATTTCGTTCTCTCTCTGTGTTGTTTTTGTCATTTCAGTGTTCAGTTTATTTTATAACATTAAAAATGAACACTTACCACGTTGCACCTTGGTCCTCTTCTCCTTCTCCCGACGACGTTCGTTACAAAGACACCAAGACCATACTGCACGACACCAACACCATACTGCAAGACACCAAGACCATAGCAGTCCAAGGTCAGGATCAGTACTACCTCTCGCTCTCTCTCTCAGATCTCCCTAATCAAATGATTCTTCCTGATGTAATGCTAATTAACACATATAGCAGCCATCTCACTTGGTCTGCATCGTTTGAGGGTGCTTTACATTTGAGTATGTCAGGATATATGAGAAGAGGACATTTCCCCAATTATTTAAGAAAGCATTTGTGCGAGCAATCATCTCCACTCGTCAAACCACGAGCATACGCATACGCACACACTCACACACACCAACATCTCTGTCAGCTTTCCCACCCATCAGAAGGCAATTAGAGGAAGGAAACAACCAGAATGAATGACAGTGTGGAATGAGGAGGATATCTTGAATATATTGCACATAGATCAGGAGTTTAATTAACCCTTTCATGCGTGAGTTCCAAATATCTCTAATGGTAGCGTGAGTTTTTTAATGCGCGTGATGTTAGAACGTTCTCGCTATTCCAGAATGTGATTGTTATGCAACATTTAATCCGCGCTGCCCTCAAACCAAGGCACTGTTTTTATTTATAGGCTGTTTTAAATTTGTCAATTTCAAATTGTTTTCTAACAAGTTTTTGATTTTCTAAGAACAATTTGAATTGAGGTGTGTTCCGCCTCATTCATTCAAATGAAAGTAGTCATTTTTATTTTTGCGGACCAATTCATTTTTTGGACATTTCTGACCCGGACAAAATTCCCCAAACACTTGCCAATTGTTAGTACAGTTTAAGTCTGCAGACATTAGCTCATCTCCCATCCTGCACACACGTGTTCACATTTTCCGTCTGTTGTCTGCATCGCAGTCGTAGTTGTTTTCGTTTCCAATAATAACTTTGGAGATGTGTGCATTTCTATCAAAGTAAGTGCCTTATTACGTTATAATAGTTTCTGCATGTCTGTTATGTCGTTTCTACTGGAGCATAATATTTTTGTGTATATTCCTTATAACCGCAGACACACGAGGTAACGTTACTCATTTCATAACCTTTATGATGTTATACTCAATGCTTAGGTGTCACGATTTCCGCCGAAGTCGGTCCCTCCCCTTGTTCGGGCGGCATTCGGCAGTCGACGTCACCGGCCATCTAGCCATCGCCGATCCACTTTTCATTTTCCATTTGTTTTGTCTTTGTTTTACACACCTGGTTTCAAGCCCCCAATTACTTGTTCATTATTTAACCCTCTGTCCCCCATAGTTGTTTGTGAGTGATTGTTTATTGTATTGCGGTCCGTATTTGTGGCCTTGTATTTATTGACGTGTATTGTTATTATTATTGAGTAAAATTGTGACATTACTCATAACTGCTGTCCTGCACCTGCCTCTTCTACACCAGCTACACACAGACGGATTACATTAGGTAGCTAGCTACATTCTCCTATTAGCTCTGGAAAACAATGCTAATTGCGTCAGAGAATTATTAGTATGTGTTGTATTTTGAAGCTACCCTGGCCTTATGACTCCTAAGTGGTGCAGCTGTAAAGAACAGCGTCTCAGTGCTAGAGGCGTCACTACAGACACCCATGTTCAAATCCAGACTGCGTCTCTATCAAAGTGCCTTATTACGTTATAATAGTTTCTGTATGTCGTGTTAGTTTCGGTAGTTTCGGTATGTGTTATACCGTTACTACTGTAGCTCACTGGGAGTTCTTTACTATCCCCATGAGAAGGACTGTCAATAGGAAGGTATACATTTCACTAACTGTGGTTGTCCCCCCCCCACACTCCTGGCTCTCTCTTCTCCTGTAGCTGCAAGGCAAAGCGATTGGTCTCTGCTATGTCTCCCACCAGCTCCTCTGTCAGAAAGAACTTGAAGCACTCTTAGGATGGCAGTAGCATTGTTGACGAAATGCAGGCATCGCAGCAGAACTAGGAAGCAGTCTTGGGAAAAGATGACAAGAAGAAGGAAGGGAGTTGCAAACATAGGATCTGTGCTCCAGTATTCTCTTATGGAGTTCTTCTTTACTATCCCCATGAGAAGGACTGTCACCAGGAAGGTATACATTTCACTAATTGTGGTTGTCACCCATTTAGTGAGTTTCCCGCTCTTCTCCTGTAGCTCCAAGGTATAGCGATTGGTCTCCTCTACTATGTCTCCCACCAGCTCCTGTATTAGAAACAACTTGAAGCACTCTGCCTCAGATGGAAATGGCAAGGGGCGTTGCACTCCAGACTGGGACTCATCAAAGCAAACAGCAGGGCCAGGAGGGGTGAAATGGCTGGCAGCCTTCCAGCTACCACAGAACTCCTGTACTTCATCCACTATCGGTCTGCCTCCATCACCACCAGCATCTTCAAAGGGAACTGGGACTTTGTCAGTGGTCAAGGGGTCCTCAGATTCAGGGTTCTCAATGACTGGGGGGCAGCTCCTCACTGTCAGAATCTGATTCCTGACTTTCAGACTCATTGTCAGAATTTTTTTAAATGTCCAGAATTTGTGAGTTGTCTCCTTTTGAAAGACATTGCTAATGCTACAGCTTAGCTCACTAGCTACATACATAAACAACAACACTGAATGGCTCACAGTGGGAGTGAGAGGTTACGTGATTGACTGCCTGCACGCGCCATTTGAATCAATAAATCACTACCAGAAAATGTTTTGTGTGGTAATTATTGATATATTTACTGTATTATTCTCATGTTTTTCAAATTCCGGTGATAAATCATGCATTCCGATTCTTGCATAGATTCTAATGGGTACATAGTGTGTGTGTAAAATACTTTTTTTGAAATTTGTACTGATTATGATGAGCTAAGCTAATTYCAGCTATGTGTGTGGAGCCATGTTTGTTGACATACAATGCATTCTGGGTTTCATGTAATCGTCTGTCAGACCGACGATGCTATAACAAAATGAGGTGAGTAAGGGTTCACTCATTTWTGAGAACTTCAGGAAGTGAATGSTGGGATGTGAACGATGGRAGACGACACACCCCTTCAACATGSATACTATGAACACACCAAACTCATCTGGCTGGGCGCTGAAACTAATCATTGTCGGATAACTTTCTTTTTTTAGAAAGTGTTTTACTCAATTATTTKGATCAATGGTGAGCTCACCCGTGATGCGATTAATTATATATAGTAATTGCTATTAGCTAATTCATATTGTAGTTTATGTCAGCGGAGAGTTAGAAAATATAACCGCTTGTGTTGCGTCAATCTTTCCTCAGTTAGCGCTAGGACAAATGTAGCCTACATTTTTCTYGTTGGGATGATTGTGTTATGCCATAGATACTTCTGTGAATATCTGAACATTGCATCCAAAAATAAACTGCTCACATTCTGGACATAACTTTGTAAGGACTGTGTTCGTGTAAATAGTTTCTGAAAGTGTGGCCAGGTCAAATGCTGATTGTTGCGTCATTCGAAACTGTCCGTTCTAAATAAGCGTTCTAATCACACGGGTTTGATCGTATGCGTCAGGGACCAAAATATCACCAACCGTGTGATGGTACGTGTGAAAGGGTTAACGGTCTGTTTCTGTTTCTCCCCTGGGTCTCTCTCTCTCTCTCTGACAGAGTTCTTCAAATCTCTGGTTTTATCTTTCTCCGCTAATCTGTACGAGTACATCCCTGACGTCCCCGAGTGGAGACAGGATGTGGGTAGAGTCATTAATAAGGCTCTGCTCTAAGTAAGTGTGAATTCCTTCCTTCTCTKATTTTCTCTCTCGTCTTTTTCTATCCGCTCAGACACTTCGGCGTTCGCCTTCTGGCTGTCCCGTGATTCGTTATCACACAGGTGCGAGAGTTTCGGCTTCTTCTTCCCCCCGCAAAGCAGCTTGATGAGCACTTACAACTTACTTTCAGAAGTCGGAGCGATGAATTGTGTTCTTCGGAATTGGTCTGGAATGATGGAGATCTTAAACATTTACCGGGGCATTGGATGTGCTTAGTATCTGCGGAGGAGAGCTTGCGCTGATATGACATAGTTAAGTGTGTTATTCTTCCACTTTGTGTGGAGATTTATCCCTATAGCGTGCGACTTTTGGTCTATCTTTGTCTTCACCAACTCCAACGTGGATTTGACATGAGAGGCGACTCAGGCGAGCTAGGCTTAGAGTCAGTGGAGGGAGCTCAGTGTGAGGTCAGGGTGAGGATTGGTGAGGGATAAAGTGCACTTTGTCACCTGGGAGCCACATAGTATGTTCATGGCAGTATAGTATAGCACCAGCCAATTGAATTGTGTTGAGCTGAGGGGCTCACTCAGTTATAGAAAGCTTGAGCTATTAATTGCTAGCCTCAATAGACAGTTACAGTACCTCTTTTCATACAAAACGTTTTGTTATACAACCTTTTAGTACCTACATATATTATACTGTATCTATTGAGTTTATGAACACTACTTCATGTGTCATATGCTCCTCCATATACAGTTTAATCCTATCAAACCTTCCCTCCTTTCATCTCTTTCCCTTTCTTTAAAAGGAAATCATATTAAGGCCTATTCATCCATGTACTGCTAGAGTTGACTTAGGGTTAAAAGTCTTGATATTGTGCAACAACCGCCATACAAAGTGTTATTAGAATTGTTTTTATTCATTTATTTGTATTTGTCTGCTGTTCGCATTCAGTTCACCTTCATGTTCAAACATATTCCATGTCAAGGTAAACAACTCCCCACAATAAAGCCAAGATGAGAAGGAGCATCAACATCGCAGTCAAAGTCAAGGTCCATTAAAGTGCAATGTTGCCGTACTGCAGTACAGCTCTATGGCTGACCATAGTGAGAGCCAGGCAGGGCTGCACTTTTGCTCCTCGGCTGATTCTAACCCACCGCCTAATAGAGGTTTGAATGGGGAGTTCAGTAATAGAGGCTATTTGAAGTTATTTTGAGAAGTCATTCCTTCTCCGGTTTTTCCGGCTTCTTCTTTTCTCCAACCTGCGGAACATGGAAGATGGCCGAAGGCTCCCTCTCAGGTTCCAGACAGTGACTGTTGGCAAATTCAGATATTTTAGTATGTTTCGCGGAAGCCCATCTGGTTTCACCACCAGCTGTTAATGCACCTCTCAGTGTGGTGAAAGAAGTTAACATGTCCTCTTTTTTTCCCCAAGCGAGTGCACTTCTTCTATAGTGGACAAATTGCATCTCTTTCTCCCCCCCCCCCCACATTCCTTTCCTGGGTGACGACTGTACTATCGTCAAGTTCACGACGAATGGAAAACAGAATCCACTTCATGGTGTGTACAATTGTAACTTGTAATTGACAACTGTTTCATCATATTTATTTAGCTTTGCATACAGTAAGATTGTGAGGAAGCCACTCCTAAAATGTTTACTGTTTAAAACCTTTTCTCAATAGGGGGTGCTGTTTACACTTTGTAGATTTTCGTTCCAGATTAAACTGCCTCGTACTCAATTCTTGCTCGTACAATATGCATATTATTATTACTATTGGATAAAAACACTCTCTAGTTTCTAAAACCGTTTGAATTATTCTCTGAGTGAACAGAACTCATTCTACAGCACACTTCCTGTCAAAAAGTGAGATTTCTGAAATTGAGGTCTCTGTTCCAGGGTCGGTTTATAATTCCCTTATAAGCTATGGGGCTACATGCACTGCATACGCCTTCCCCTAGATGTCAGTAAGCGGTGAGACTTTGAATGGAGCGGATAGCACCATCTGGGGAGTATAAAACCTCTTGGAACGGAAGTACCGACCTTTTCGACGAGGCGCCTGACGCATGAGGGACACCGGCATGCCGTCTTCAAAAGCTTTCGGTTTAGCAGTTCTATATCTCCGGCTCTGATTTAATTTGGTTTTTGTCTTAAAAACTTCATAAGGTAGTTAATTTAAACCGACTTATAGCAGTTTATAGCAGTTTATTGCGATTTTCTGGAGTTTCGTTGTCAGGCGTTTATCACGAGTTGGGCACCTCTCCGGTACATCGGCGTTAGCAGCTAATTTCTACAGGAGTAGAGGACATCTTTTCAACCAAAAGACGATTGTTCTGGACAAAGGACCACTTGCCCAAGATTCTGATGGAAGATCATCCAAAAAGTAAGAGCTATTTATGATGTTAATTCGTATATCTGTGGAAAGATGTAAAATTATTAGTCCGCCATTGATTTAGGCATGGTCTCGCTGTAACGCACGCTGAATGTCGAGTAACGTTAATTTAAAAATCTAACACAGCGGTTGCATTAAGAACTAATGTGTCTTTCATTTGCTGTCCAACCTGTATTTTTTAGTCAAAGTTTACGATTAGTTATCGATTAGATCAGGTGCCTCTCCAAGATGGCGCCGGGCAGATTGCCTGAAATGTTGCTACTAATCACATTGTATAACCACGATTTGTGCTGCTAAATATGCACATTTCCGAACAAAACCTATATGCATTGTGTCATATGATGTTACAGGACTGTCATCTGATGAAGTATATCAAGGTTAGTCAAAAATTATATATCTTTTGCTGGATTGTTACGATGCTAACCTTTTGCTGCTGTAAATTGCTTGTGTTTCTGGCTATTGTGGTAAGCTATATAATGCTATATGTGTTTTCGCTGTAAAACACTTAAAAAATCTGAAATATTGGCTGAATTCACAAGATGTTGGTCTTTCATTTGCTGTATGCTGTATATTTTTCAGAAATGTTTTGATGACTATTTAGGTATTTGACGTTGGTCTCTGTAATTATTCTGGCTGCTTTGGCGCTATTTCAGATTGCAGCTGCAATGTAGAACTGTGATTTATACCTGAAATATGCACATTTTTCTAAAGAAACTAATGCTATACAATAAATATGGTATCAAGACTGTCATCTGATGAAGTTGTTTCTTGGTTAGTGGCTATATATAACTTTATTTGGTCGAAATTGTGATAGCTACCTATGCAGGAAAAAAATGGTGGGAAAAAAAAGTTGTGTCTTTTGCTATCGTGGTTAGCTAATAGATTTACATATTGTGTCTTTCCCTTGAAAACATTTTAAAAATCAGAAATGATGGCTGGATTCACAAGATGTGTATCTTTCATCTGGTGTCTTGGACTGGTGATTTAATGATATATTTAGATGCTAGTATTTACTTGTGATCCATGCTAGGCTATGCTAGTCAGCTTTTTTACTGATGYGGGTGCTCCCGGATCCGGGATTGTGTGCAACTAGAAGTTAAATATTAAAGTGACAAGATACAGCCCTGCAGAGGTGGTTTTTCAGCCAAATTTGGGCCTGGACAAAATTCCCTCAAACGCTCACTTATCTGACTGTCTGACTCACCTACTCTCCTCCCTTATCCCAGATCATATTTTCACTTCAGCCAATGAGTTTGGGGAACATAAAATGCCAGATTTACCCAAGAAGACTTTTTAGACTAATGAGTAATCGCAAAGAGAATAAACATGGCCTGAGTGTTTTGATTTTTATAGGGGCTATTGCATCCTATTCCCTTCCCCCTACCATTCCTTCTATACCTCTTTCCCCTCATTGCAAGTCATTCCTTTGCTCTCTATTTGTCCACTACTTTGCTACTCAAATAGTGATTTTAAGGCTTGATAATTGATGTGCTTCAAGTGTATGTGACTTGCCGACTACGCCACTCCATTGTCCGCCGATAGRCCCATAGAGAACCTATAACAACATTAGTGGCTTTTAAAATGGACACTTATTGCTGGTTGGAACTCGTGCCTCGCTGGTAATCTAAAGTGGATGAAGGCCATTATAAAGAAAAATATTTAGTAGTAGCTATTTTGAAGGAAAACTAGTTGTTTGGCAAGACGTACTTCTCCCATCGACATAAATACACTTTCGCGAAAACATGGAGGTTGAGATTGGATTGAAAAAAGGGTAAGATTTTATTTGACACCTAGGGTCATAACACATTATGACACGGTCATAACCATGTCATAGTAAGTCATAACAGCAAAAACAACAAACTGTCATTATGTCAGAACATTGTCATGGCACATATAGTTAGACCTGTTGTGACATATTACGTTATTTTACGGCTGGTTATGACATCTACATAAGAGCATCAAATCCCACAAAACCTACAACACAAAGCAAATCATTCCAATACACCGTAGCCTACTTGTAAACAGTATGTTTATGTAATATTTCATTTTCTAGTGTCATGAAGTGTATTTTCTTAGTCCAAGTAAAGTCACACAGGATGGTCAAAATGCTTCATGACAGTGTCATAAACTGTATTTTCTTAGTCCATGTAAAGTCACACAGGATGGTCATAATGCTTCATGACAGTGTGTTTTTTCCATAAGTTATTCAAAATACGATGAAAAAAATGTATTACAACAACATCAAAGTATTTAACTCTGAATTGTATTATTTATTCAAATGTGTTTTTTCCCAATAAGCTTCCTTTCCCTTGGATGCAGCAGATGAACAGAATGGAGTATGCTACAATGCTATAGCAGAGGGTGTTTTGTCCTTCTCCTGCATTCATCCCAGTCATCAGCAACAGAACATTGGGCTAGGCACATGTTTGACATCAATGTGTGTACAATTACAATGGTAGTAAAATGTTATATAACATACTATTTACAAGTAGGATTGGTTTGCCTTGTGTGGTAGTGGGCTTTGACACACCTACATAGATGTCATAACCAGACATAACATATTTTAAAATACAGTACCAGTCAAAAGTTTGGACACCACATTTAAGGCTTTCTTTATTTTTTACTATTTTCTAAACTGTAGAATAATAGTGAAGACATAAACTATGAAATAACACATATGGAAACACGTAGTAACCAAAAAAGTGTTGAAACAAATCAAAATACACTGCTCAAAAAAATAAAGGGAACACTTAAACAACACAATGTAACTCCAAGTCAATCACACTTCTATGAAATCAAACTGTCCACTTAGGAAGCAACACTGATTGACAATAAATTTCACATGCTGTTGTGCAAATGGAATAGACAAAAGGTGGAAATTATAGGCAATTAGCAAGACACCCCCAAAAAAGGAGTGATTCTGCAGGTGGTGACCACAGACAACTTCTCAGTTCCTATGCTTCCTGGCTGATGTTTTGGTCACTTTTGAATGCTGGCGGTGCTCTCACTCTAGTGGTAGCATGAGACGGAGTCTACAACCCACACAAGTGGCTCAGGTAGTGCAGTTCATCCAGGATGGCACATCAATGCGAGCTGTGGCAAAAAGGTTTGCTGTGTCTGTCAGCGTAGTGTCCAGAGCATTAGGCGCTACCAGGAGACAGGCCAGTACATCAGGAGATGTGGAGGAGGCCGTAGGAGGCAACAACCCAGCAGCAGGACCGCTACCTCCGCCTTTGTGTCAAGGAGGTGCACTGCCAGAGCCCTGCAAAATGACCTCCAGCAGGCCACAAATGTGCATGTGTCTGCTCAAACGGTCAGAAACAGACTCCATGAGGGTGGTATGAGGGCCCGACTTCCACAGGTGGGGTTGTGCTTACAGCCCAACACCGTGCAGGACGTTTGGCATTTGCCAGAGAACACCAAGATTGGCAAATTCGCCACTGGCGCCCTGTGCTTCTTCACAGATGAAGCAGGTTCACACTGAGCAACATGAGCACATGTGACAGACGTGACAGAGTCTGGAGACGCCGTGGAGAACGTTCTGCTGCCTGAAACATCCTCCAGCATGACCGGTTTGGCGGTGGGTCAGTCATGGTGTGGGGTGGCATTTCTTTGGGGGCCGCACAGCCCTCCATGTGCTCGCCAGAGGTGCCTGACTGCCATTAGGTACCGAGATGAGATCCTCAGCCCCTTGTGAGCCATATGCTGGTGCGGTTGGCCCTGGGTTCCTTCCTAATGCAAGACAATGCTAGGACCTTATGTGGCTGGAGTGTGTCAGAGTTCCTGCCAAGAGGAAGCATTGATGCTATGGACTGGCCGCCCGTTCCCCAGACTGAATCCAATTGAGCACATCTGGGACATCATGTCTCGCTCCATAAACCAACGCCACGTCTTGCAACACAGACTGTCCAGGCAGTTGGCGGATGCTTTAGTCCAGTTCTGGGAGGAGATCCCTCAGGGAGACCATCCGCCACCTCATCAGGAGCATGCCCAGGCGTTGTAGGGAGGTCATTACAGGCACGTGGAGGCCACACACACTACTGAGCCTCATTTTGACTTGTTTTAAGGACATTACATCAAAGTTGGATCAGCCTGTAGTGTGGTTTTCCACTTTAATTTTTAGTGTGACTCCAAATCCAGATCTCCATGGGTTGATAAATTTGATTTCCATTGATCATTTTTGTGTGATTTTTTTGTCAGCACATTCAACTATGTAAAGAAAAAAGTATTTAATACGAATATTTCATTCATTCAGKTCTAGGATGTGTTATTTTAGTGTTCCCTTTATTTTTTTGAGCAGTGTATATAAAAATCGGGCGATTAATGCCGTGCTTTTTTTGGTCCTCCAATTACCTGTATCGGCGTTGAAAAATCATAATCGGTCGACTTTTAGTTTGCAGTCTTGACATGGAAACAGGAGACAGGGCTGTGAGACATAGGTTTGACTCTGGACACATGAAAGGCGGGATGTATACAAAGGGTACGGGGCAACAGAAGACGAACAGCTGAGGGGCTAATAATCTTGGAAATGGGCTGATGAACCGGGGGGAGAGTGTGCGAGATTCCACCCGGGGGGATAGCCATACCTTCTGCCCGAGACGATGGCAATCCGTCTGAGCACAGCTGAGCCCAGTTTAGTGCCGTCACCAGGTACGAGGTGGGAAGGATGGTCTCGGGCTCTGGGGTGGTACCCGTGGGGCTATAGCGGCGGGACAGTGCATCCAACTTGACATTCTTGTATCCCGGCAGGTACGAGAGGGAGAAGTTGAACCATGTGAACAGCAGGCCTATCTGGCCTATCTGGCTTACCTGGAGTTGAGGCACTTGGCAGTGCAGAGATAATCCAGGTTCTTGTGGTCGGTCCACACGATGAATGGGTGTTCCGCCCCCTCCAGCCAGTGACTCCATTCCTCCAACACCATCTTCACCGCGAGAAGCTCACAATTCCCCACATCGTAGTTATTTTTCGAGGCAGTGGGAGCCGGCGCAGGGATGTAGCTTGAGGTCCAGTGCAGAACGCTGAGATAGSACCGCCCCCACTCCGACATCAGAAGCATCGGCCTCCACCACGAATTGATGGGAAAGGTCCGGATGACCCAAGATGGGAGCTGTGGTGAAGCGATGTTTGAGGTCCCGGGAACGTCCGATCAGCAGCTGGGGACCACGTGAACGGAACCTTGGGCAAGATGAGTGCAGACAGGGGGGAAGCCAGGGTTCTGTAACTCTGGAAAAATGGGCGATAGAAGTTAGCGAACCCCAGGAAGCATTGCAACTGCACCCTGGAAGTAGGCTGGGGCTAATCCACCACCGCTCTCACCTTCCTGGGATCCATGTGCACACTCCTAGTGGTGATGATAAAACCCAGAAAAGGGATGGTGGAACAGTGGCACTTCTCTGCTTAGACAAATAGCTGGTTCTCCAGGAGGAGTTGGAGAACCTGTCGGATGTGGAGCACATGCTTTTGGGTGGAACGGGAGAAGATGAGGATGTACTCTAGGTAGACAAAGACGAACCGGTTCAACATGTTGCGGAGAACATCATTGACCAGAGCCTGGAACACAGCAGAGGCGTCGGTAAGGCCAAATGGTGTGACCAGCGGTGACTCMGCCATCTTCGGTAGCCTTCGCGGCAGCTTCCGGGATGACTCGGAGGCAAGGGGGATCCCTGGGCGTGCGAGCAAAATCCAATTTCCTCTCCCTTCGTCGTTCCCGTAATCGCCTATCGTTACGGATGGTCAAAGCGATGAGGGAATCGAGCTCCGTAGTTTACTCCCGGGCTGCAAGCTCGTTCTTGACCTCCTCCGAGACGCCGTGCAGGAACATTTCGAACACTGCCTAATGATTCCAAGCACTCTCCGCTGCCAATGTGCGGAAAGCCACCGCATAATCATCTACACTGTGGGAGTCCTGCCGAAGCTAGATTAGCTTCCAAAAAACCTTCCTCACTTCTCCCACGAACCCCTCCAGACTAGCGCATAAGGTCGGCTGTTGTTCCCACATGGCAGTAGCCCAGATGAGAGCCCTCCCGGACATCAGAGTGATGAAGTAGACTATCTGGGAGCAGAAGGAGGAGGGCTGAAGCTCGAATACGAGGGCACACTGAGCTTGGAATGCCCGAAAGGTGATCAGCTCTCCATTTAAGCTTTCCGGAGGAGGTAAGCGGGGCTCCTGAGAAGGTGGAGTGACCGATGAGACTAGCAGCTGAGTCGCTGATGAGCTGTGGGGTTACCACCGTGGTAGGCGGCCTCCCAGACAACCCGTGGAATTTTTCCAGCGAACTGTCCAACACCTGGTCATGGCATTCAGGCAACATTTGGACCCCAAACACAAGTCCTCAAAGAAATTCCTCGTGCCTACCGATGGTGGCTCCCTGGGTGGAGATGGCGTTGCGCTGCTGGCCTGGGTCTGCTGGGTCAGTCATGGCCAGTTTGTACTATCAGGAATCGGGGTAAGACCCAGGTGCAGACACGTCGAAATGAAAATGGTTTAATATTCCAACAGGGGCAGCCAATAGACAGGTTGTGGCAGGCAGAGGTCAGTAAACCAGAGATGGGGCAAAGGTACAGGTCAGCAGGCAGGCTCAGGGTCAGGACAGGCAAGGGTCAAAGCCAGGAAGGTGAGAAAAAGGAGAGACTGCGAAAAGCAGGAGCTGAGAACAAAGATGCTGGTTGACCTGACAAACAAGATGAACTGGCAACGGACAAACAGAGAACACAGGTATAAATACACAGGTGATAATGGGGAAGATGGGCGACACCTGGAGGGTGGTGTGAACAATCACAAGGACAGGTGAAACAGATCAGGGTGTGACAGTATCAAGATAATTACATACATTAACCTCTCTAGGGTATGGCCAAAAGCCAGTAAAAACGCTGCGCGCCAAATTCAAATACAGTGGGGAGAACAAGTATTTGACACACTGCCGATTTTGCAGGTTTTCCTACTTACAAAGCATGTAGAGGTTTGTAATTTTTATCATAGGTACARTTCAACTGTGAGAGACGGAATCTAAAACAAAAATCCAGAAAATCACATTGTATGATTTTTAAGTAATTAATTTGCATTTTATTGCATTTATCGCTGCTGCGCCTTCTTCACAACGCTGTCTGTGTGGGTGGACCAATTCAGTTTGTCCGTGATGTGTACACCGAGGAACTTAAAACTTACTACCCTCTCCACTACTGGTCCGTCTGATTGGTCGGATAGGGAGGTGCTCCCTCTGCTGTTTCCTTGAAGTCCACAATCATTCTCTTTGTTTTGTTGACTTTTAGTGTGAGGTTATTTTCCTGACACCACACTCCGAGGGCCCTCACCTCCTCCCTGTAGGCCGTCTCGTCGTTGTTGGTAATCAAGCCTACCACTGTTGTGTCGTCCGCAAACTTGATGATTGAGTTGGAGGCGTGCATGGCCACGCAGTCGTGGGTGAACAGGGAGTACAGGAGAGGGCTCAGAACGCACCCTTTGGGGGCCGGTGTTGAGATCAGCGGGGTGGAGATGTTGTTACCTACCCTCACCACCTGGGGGCGGCCCGTCAGGAAGTCCAGACCCAGTTGCACAGGGCGGGGTCGAGACCCAGGGTCTCGAGCTTGATGACGAGTTTGGAGGGGTACTATGGTGTTAAATGCTGAGCTGTAGTCGATGAACAGCATTCTCACATAGTTATTCCTCTGTCCAGATGGGTTAGGGCAGTGTGCAGTGTGGTTGCGATTGCGTCGTCTGTGGACCTATTGGGTCGGTAAGCAAATTGGAGTGGGTCTAGGGTGTCAGGTAGGGTGGAGGTGATATGGTCCTTGACTAGTCTCTCAAAGCACTTCATGATGACGGAAGTGAGTGCTACGGGGCGGTAGTCATTTAGCTCAGTTACCTTAGCTTTCTTGGGAACAGGAACAATGGTGGCCCTCTTGAGCATGTGGAACAGCAGACTGGGATAAGGATTGATTGAATATGTCCGTAAAACACACCAGCCAGCTGGTCTGCGCATACTCTGAGGACGCGGCTGGGAATGCCGTCTGGGCCTGCAGCCTTGCGAGGGTTAACACTTTTAAATGTTTTACTCACCTCGGCTGCAGTGAAGGAGAGCCCGCAGGTTTTGGTAGCGGGCCGTGTCAGTGGCACTGTATTGTCCTCAAAGCGAGCAAAAAAGTTATTTAGTCTGTCTGGGAGCAAGACATCCTGGTTAAATAAAGGTGAAATAAATCAATTAAAACGATTGGAGGAGGAATGGAAGGATGGATATTATTTTAAGTGGAGCTCCTTGAGACAAGGCATATTGTATATCTACCGTCAAGATACCAAACAGCTGTCACGATCGTCGTAACTTTGAGGAAGAGTGGACCAAGGCGCAGCGTGAGAGAAATACTTCTTTAATGAAGACAAACAAAACACTTACATAAACGAACAAAACAACAAACAGACGACCGTGAAGCTATTCAAACAAAATAGTGCTGACACTAAACTCTACACATAGACAATTACCCACAATAGCCTAATGCCTATGGCTGCCTTAAATATGGCTCCCAATCAGAGACAATGAAWGACAGCTGTCTCTGATTGAGAACCATTCAGGCAACCATAGACATACCTAGACACCTACACTAAACACAACCCCATAACCTCTACAAAACCCCCTATACAATACAACCACCCAAGACGAGACAAATACACACAAACATCCCCCCTGTCACACCCTGACCTAACCAAAGTATTACAGAAAACAAAGATAACTAAGGCCAGGGCGTGACAACAGCTGTTCACTGTCTTTAACAACCATCCAACCACAAAATGAGTGTTGCACTGAGTATAATTATGTTGATTGTTTAGTCCTTGAGAAAATGATAAAAAAAGAGAAGTTTGGTTAGAAATGCATGCAGAATTCAGAATCGCCTAAAAATAATCAACAACATTACACCAGTTTGAGTGTTGGCTCAAAATGAGAAAAACAAATAACTACTCTTGGCTGCAATTAAAATGCTCTGCCAGCGTCCACCCAAAAACAACACAAATCCTCTTTCACATTGGAAAAGATTCTCAGTTGAAAGTATTGAATGGATACAGAGCAGTAGTCCGGCATCCTTCTATATACTCATACAACATCATACTTACTACACCAGCTGGGTCCATATTGAGGAGTTTTAAGGGTTAAAGTTGGGGCGCGGGTGGTGGTAGGTGTGTGTGCGTGTGTGTGTCTCACCTTAGAAAAAGTGGGAAGAGCCTTCAAGCTGCTTCAGAAAGGCCATTGACATCACAGGCTGCCTCAGAGCTGGGGCTCGAAAAAATACAAAGTAGAAAATATACTGTGTGCTAGCTTTGATAATAGATATGAATATGCATTACAAAGTCAATGTATTACCGCAGATAGATGTGTTGAATAGTATAATCAGCGTCACAATATTCCAGTTTATTCCACAGCAACTGTTGCACTTTATTTGTGAAAGTTGTCATTGTAAAAGGCTTGTTTTTAGCATAATTTAGCATTTACCTTGGAATATGAATGTCGCTATGCTTGTTTTAAGCAGATAGCTTTTAGTTAGAAAAAAGGCAACCATTTAGAAATAGCAATTTTACGCTATCACAGTCTTTCAAATGTGGGATATTAAAAATGCACTTTCATTGCCGTGGATCCACCCATAATCCATAGATAGATGTATTTACTGTTGAATAAACTTGGCGGCGGAGGCATCCCTTGTCCCAGCTCTGTTGTTTTGGGCCTAGACTACATCATCACACAAATTAGAGAAAATAAATGCAATTAGTTGCTGTATACGGGCCACTGGAAGGGAATAGTTTTTGACAATGTTGTGGCGCCAAAACTCTTTATTGTAAACTGTGGTCATGTATAACAATTCGGTTTTCCTTAAAATGGATTAAAGTGAAGCATATGCATTGACTGTATGTAGCCCTACTGTTGCAGACTGTTGTGAGTGACAAAATATTATACAGTATAGGATCAATATTGGCAATGAAGCAAGAAAATCTCCAAGGCATTCCCAGATTAGCCTTTATTGTGTTGCTCTGTTCCTGTTATGTTTAATGTTTGTCTTCCTCTACCTTCTGTTACAGCACCCTTGGTGGATTCCAGCCCGAGACACAGCAGTTCAGCCATGCTGATGTTCCTGTCAGTACTATTCCTGGGTTTCTTATCTACAAATTCAAGAGGTATGTACAGTACTGTATGATTATGTCTTTGAATACTGTCTCGCAGCACTGCTCTAATCACCTGCCATCGTCATTAATAATGCATATTATAATAATATGCTAGATTGGTAGGGCCTGCATCYATCAACAATGAACTAATGCCGTTTCTTGTCATTTCAAATAATTAACACATTAACACAATCATAAATATAATATAATTTTTCAGAAATTATGCAAAATGTATATGCGTTAGGATTACAGTCTWATGTCACTACTAGACATTGATGTCATATGTGGATTTAATGATAGATAGATGAAGATGTTCTTAGATATCTAGAGGCTTCTTGATAATTAATTTAGTCTTGTCAAAATACCAACTCTGAACAAAAAGTGTAATATACATCTTTGAGAAATGCTGCCAAAGGGATGGACCATCATTGAATAGTCATTCCCTATTTTAACATGGCTGTTGTCTGTCTGTCTACATTTACCAATCTGGAGAAAAATCCCCTGGATTAACATATACGCGGAGGTGAACCAGGAGATGATCAGTTCGGTCAGCCAGAGTGACACCACGCTTAAGATCACCCTCAGTGAGTTCTCTACGGCCAAAGAAGTCATGAAAAAGGAGATGGACGCCAGGGTTAAACGTAAGATACATGGTCTGATAAATCGCTGTTTATTGTGTTATTGGCAAGTTGCTGATTCGGTGACTTTGAACTTCCTTGTTGAGAAAGATCCACCAATATTACACATATATTGTCGAAGCTAATTGTATTGGACTTGAACACATATGGGTCATATCTCCTTGTTTAACAATGTTGACTTTTGACCTGCAGTGTATCCACTACATAGTGGTTATAAAGTCTACATTTTCTTTAACTGGTAGGAAAAAGGAGGAGTAGTGTATCTTCAGAAGGAAATAAGGAAACAAATGAAACAATGGGTCAGCCACTAAGGTCCCACACATGAAACAACAGCTTAAGAGCTTTTGATAAGACATTGTAATGAAACCCCAGTAATTAACAGGCAGTATCAGTGTCAAAGTAGGTATTTGTTTCACAGACATCAAAGCCTCTACTACCAGTGGACTAACCTATGTTGTTCTTATGTGTGTTTTTTCTCTTTCTACCGCAGGGCGAATTGGAAATGCCTGCGAGAGCACAAGGGAGATTCCAAACTGTACTAGCATGTAAAGCCGAGGAAGGTATACAACAAATGTGTACAGACAAAGTATTGCCATTTTAAGAGTTCCCTKTTTCTTTGGTTTATTTTGACATTTCTCAAACACAACCCCAATGTTAATAGTTTTCTAAGGGCCTGATTTATACTGATGTGCATGGGTGTCTTGCTTGATAGCTGTCACACCCTGGCCTTAGTTATCTTTGTTTTCATTATTATTTTAGTTAGGTCAGGGTGTGACATGGGGAATGTATGTGTTTTGGTTTGTCTTGGGGTTTGTACGTTTAATGGGTCAGTGTCTTGTCTAGGTGTTTGTATGTCTATGGCTGCCTAGATTGGTTCTCAATTAGAGGCAGCTGTAGTTTATTGTCTCTGATTGAGAGCCATATTTAAGGCAGCCATAGGCATTTGGGTTTTGTGGGTAATTGTCTATGTTGCATGTTTGCACTTAGTCGTTTATAGCTTCACGTTCGTCTATTTGTTGTTTTTGTTTCGTTTGTTCTTCTTCTAAATAAAGAGAAGATGTATTTTTCACACGCTGCGCCTTGGTCCTCTCTCTCACCGCAAGACGATCGTGACAATAGCATCTATGCGGCGAATCTGAAATCCACTCAACGAGACAAGTTTCAATTACAAGTATGAGCTTCTTAGGCCTTGGATTACAAAGAAACGTTACATTTTTTGTCCGTAATTGTCTTATTTCATGGACTTTTATCAAAGCCTTTATCAAAACCTTCGAAGAGAGTTTTGTACATTTCTTAATGTTTTACTTTTCATGAGGTATAAGAGTTTTTGTCTGTATGGGCCATCATGTCTAGGTCTCCGATCGAATGGAATATTAATGAAAACTTACCATATTATCTTTAGATATCAGTTATCGCTCTGTATATACTATATGTATGTTCACTTTTCACACACTTCAAGTAAAAGTACAATGCCGGATACAGGTGATCTAGTCATGGCCTGTTATCAGTTCTTAAAAGTGTGTTAAAAACAAGATGTTACTTATAGAAAGAGTCCAACTTTGTTTTTAATGAGGTCCTTGACTTGTGCATGTTATTATTAATGACAGATGTATGTGTTGTAGATAAGCAAGTGTTGTAAATAGTTATTTTCTATTAATTAAGAGCTCAGTCACTTTTACATACAGTATATATACAGACTCGCATATTCTTCATTTAGTTAATTTATGGCTATACAATGTATCTGTCTTGTACAAAGGGTTTAACTGTTAAGATGGGCATKATTTTRWAAATATCAAACCAGGTTTACACAACGCCACCCCTGCTTGAAATGAAATAAAACACATCATTGGTGGTAATTTTTACCTGCATCTCAACGGTTAAACTCCTTGTAACAGACTACATTTGCCATAAACATCATGGGATTATTTCTAATGTTTGCCCTTTGAATGTAACGAGAAAAGTGGAATCAACCATTTATCATCCGTGGATATCATTTTTGTCTGACTCATCAAGATGATCACACATTGTTGTACATGCCAATTGTTATTACTGATGAGTATATTGTATAAGGCCCATCAGCATGACAAGGACAAGTATCTTGGGGGTATTTTGCAGTTCTATAGTTTATCAAGTCCTTTGCTGGCATCTATTCATAGAGTGTTCTATCTCTGTAAAGCATATCAACTCTCATAGAGTTTCATGGTAATCTCCTCAAACATTATCTCTCAAACAACATTTCCATACAAAGAGGGAATAAAACAACTCTGTGTTGACTTTCCACTCATCTGACAAGGTGTCTGGAGTAAAAACTACACAATATAATGATTTTAAACCACCACCCCATCCATATGAGTCTTATCAAATTATCCCACTATCAACACATTTCATCAGCTTCATTTAGAAGTTAGAAACTAACTGTTGAGTCAAGTTCCACCACTTGAATTCCCTAGTATAGTGAAATACACACAATAGTGTACATGCTAGCTAGTAGCTAGTTTCCTCCACTACACTGCTGTGCAATGCAGTCCTCCGAAAGCTGTCATCATCAAGAGTAGGAGCAGGAGCTCCAGTCAGCGGCTTGAAGGCACGGACAGGTCCCCTGGCAGCAGGTGTAGCCAGTCTGGCGGTAAGCGGAGATGGATGGATGGTTAAGCACCGAATGCACCATGCCGAGCTATCCCACAATGCCGTGCCTGGAGTCAGCATGTAACGACACATGTGAGAGGAGAGAAGGACGGAGATGTTTAGAGAATGTTGCAGAAGGAAAGTGTTTTCCATGATCGTGTACATAAGTGTGTTCAGTAGTAAAGGAAAGAGGTGGAGCTTCTGTATCTGTAGTCCCTTGTTACATTGTAACGAGAGTGGAGTTACATGTTAATAGGAGTGTTATAGCAGTTGTCAAAGCAAGTTGTTGCAGTAGCGACAAACTAACGTTGTTATGATGCATGGAACTCTATCCACAGAGGCATTCTTCCTGACATGACATAACAAAGCAACACTTTGTTTTGTTGAACGATAATTGCATCATCCTCACTCATCTGACTGTCCTTATTTTGTTTGTTGTTGACAACTCATTCTGATGTTCTCAATGTCACGCCGGCTTTGTTCAAATACTTATTAAAAAGAAACAAGATTAACGTAGTGACAGACAAAGGGAACATTACATTGTTTTTTCTTTGTGTCGTCTCTGCCACCACCAGTTCCTAAGGTGACTCCTCCACTGGCAGACTAAACTGAACTAGCTGAGCTAAAAGGTCACTGAGAGTTCCTCCACGTGAATAATTCCTTTTATTTCTCCTGAATTTCTTCAGAAGACATTCCTTCGACATGTAAGGCCATTATAGCGGTGGATTACAACTATTCATCCCATGAGCCTCGAAGCTCCTTCTGCCCTATGAGTGGGAAACACACGTTGGCATTTCCGCCTTGGTCGTTGATCATTCAACAGTGCTAAGTTCTTCAGACATCCTTCAGAGGCAATTTTTTTAAACATATTTTTCTGTACTGCTGCAGGTTTGTAAGGAAAGTAATTGGGTTTTTGTTACATTTGTTACAGTTTGTGTGCTTATTTATTGGTGTAGATAATTTATTCTGCAACGTTCGTTTGAAAAGTTCTCTCTGGTGTTTGTTGCTGTACATCAGATTCCATTGAGCTGGTTTGATTAGTTTTTGGTACAAATGTTAAACACCTATTATAAGATTATCTATGAAATCTGAAAGGGAATCAAGATTGGGGGAAAGGGAAATTAAGAAACCTTAGTGTACATAGATGCAGTAATGAGGTCAGTGGAACTCGACCAAATTAATGGAAATGCCATGGAAACGCGTGGGGGAAAGATGGCATGGGGGAAATGTCCTGAAACTTCTCATTGACCCCCAGCAAAATTTGGCTACATTTAGGCTATTGTTTGTTTCACTATGTTGAGGTAGACATCAGAGTGTAATGCTTGTATGGATGTCATCGTGACCAATCAACTGCATTACAGTTAAAAACGACTTTGACTACAACCACAGATTTCTCTCTCTTTCACAGACTTGCTGTCTCGACCTCTGGACGCTCGGCTGTGAAAAGCCAACTGACATTTACTCCTAAGGTGCTGACTGGTTGCACCCTCTATAACCGCTGTTTATATTATTTGAGCCTGCTCGTCATCTATGAAAGCTTGAACAGCTTGAAGACTGATCTAGGCTTTATGGCCATGTACTCTTATAATCTCCAACCGGCACAGCCAGAAGAGGAGCCACCCCTCAGAGCCTAGTTCCTCTAGTTTTGAGTTTTTATGCCTCTGTCTTTCCACATCTGCATGTGTTTGCTCTTTGGGGGTTTTAGGCTGACTATCTGTATAAGCACATAGTGACAACTGCTGATGTAAAAAGGGTTTTATAAAAAATGTGATTGATAGATTGATGGGTGATACAATGATGTTATGCAGATCATTCCTTCTCCATTACAGTTGTCCAAGTGTTACAGTGTTAAAACATTGTAGAGAAAAATATATTGGGAAAACCTGTGCTGAATAACAGTGTCAACAGTGTTGTGGAAAAAGTGTTTAAAAATCCCAACTTCAGCAGATACCTTTACTCAAAGTCTAACAGCTCCAGTTTCTCCTAGTTCATCAGCACTGAAGTCGTTAAAGCAAACCACATCACTGTACACTGTCTGACAAACCTTGATACATTACACCTGCTTCAGCCAGCTACAGAAGCTACAGCCAGGAGCTAAAGTGTACACAATGCTCTCCCAAGCACCAACACTGCAGATCAGAATCAGCCATCACTTACTTAAATTGCAGCAGGCATTTAGACAATGTGCTGCTGTATTCCTGTCTGTCACGATGTTACTATATGGAGAATACATTATCTACAGCTTTTAGGGAGATATGTGTGTGTGTGTGTCTCTAGTGACTGGCATGTCATATAGCAGCTACAACAGTTGTTGTAAAATACTTGCAAAGGCTGCAAGACAAAGGTCGGGCATGAATATTGTTAATGTGATAGTTTGTGAAAGCTGTCACCGACAAATTTTCAGAAATGATCAAATAAGTTCTGTGTATCACAAGTTAATCTTCCGATATTGCAGGCATGTTATGCAGTAAGTTCCTGTTAAAGCTACTGTATCTTGTTACTGTAGATACTATACTGTAATTCATTATTGTAGATACTATACTGTGTCTTGTTATTGTAGATACTATACTGTATCTCATTATTGTAGATACTGTATCTTGTTATTGTAGATACTATACTGTATCTTGTTACCGTAGATACTATAGTGTATCTTGTTATTGTAGATACTATATATTGTTATTGTAGATACTATACTGTATCTTGTTATTGTAGATACTCTACTGTATCTGGTCATTTTAGAGAAGTCATATTTCTTTAGAACATTTTCTCAATTTCCTTTATGGTAGCGATGTCACTGCGTGTCTCCTTCCTGAACCCAAACAGGTGATGAGGTATTACTATGAGGCACTGGTTTAATTATCACCACGGCGACAGGATGACTTCACTGTATTATGGGATGCCACTTCCCCTTCTGATCTGTTCTACTGCCATTCTTTTCACACGGACAGGTAAATCGTCCTTAATTTGACACCCGCTACCACTCCAACATCAACAATGAGCGTCGTCTAAGCGGCTATTTTTTTTCATTCTCCTCTAGCCGCTTGTAGTCGGTAAGAGCGGACGAAGCGGTGAAGAATTGATTGGAGGCAGAATATTTGCACTTAAAAAATATCCTTTGTCAAGAAAGATGGCAGCATTATCATCTGCGAAGAAACCGTCCCCTCAAGGGATTGGGCCTTCACCAGACTATAAAAGTACTCTGTCACTTATTGGCGAATAAAGACTCTCCTTCGATCACAGTTCATTTAACTTTCACAGTTTTCTGGCACAGGAAATGAAATGCATACCACTGGACAGCAAAGCCTGGCATGAACAAGGGCCATTTGTCTTGATTCGCGAGAGGAAAGCCTTCAGAGCAGACTCATTATACCTAGGGTTAGATTAATATTGGGGCCTTTCTCCCTCTTTCACCTTGGGATCCATCACAATGTTATACAGGTCTCTTAGGCTGCGTTTACACAGGCAGGCCAATTATGATATCTTTCCCACTAACTGATCTTTTGACCAATCAGATCAGCTCTAAAAAAGATCTGAGGTGAAAATATCTGATGTGATTGGTCAAGAGAACAATTAGTTGACAAAAGATCAGAATTGGGCTGCCTTTGTAAACACAGCCTTAGAACCCCAGGCACGTACTCTAACAATTGGCGAGGGTTGCTCATAGACCTGTGGGTTGGGTAATAGAAGCTAGGCAAAAGTGTATTTACACATTGTTTTAATGTGAGCTAGGCTCCCACGCATATGCAGAGCTCCCACATGTAGGATAACACTGATATTGGTTAGGATGGCACTACTGTGAAGAGGGTGGTTTGATCATAAGGATGTACATTTTGTCAAGACCGCCCAGGGCCCAAGACTGTGTGTTATGGTGCTTAGGATAGCACAGCCAGAAGAGGACTGACCACCCCTCATAGCCTGGTTCCTCTCTTGGTTTCTTCCTAGGTTTTGGCCTTTCTAGGGAGTTTTTCCTAGCCACCGTGCTTCTACACCTGCATTGCTTGCTGTTTGGGGTTTTAGCCTGGGTTTCTGTACAGTACTTTGAGATATCAGCTGATGTGAGAAGGGCTTTATAAATACATTTGATTGATTGATTGAGTGTGGACACCAGGTGAGACCACACACACACAATAACAGTCTCTCTTCTTCACTTCATCCCTCTCCCTCTTCTCCCTAAATCCTCTAGATTAAGTCAGCTGTTTTGATGAACTCCTCCCACATCAGTTTACACAATTGTACATTCAATTTGCAGCAAATGTTTTAGCTAGCTAGATTCGTTACATCCACTGTTTCACAAGACGACAGCCTGGTTTGCTGGTTTTCTCAGGAGTCCCTAAAACCTTAAACAACACAAATTACATTTTCATTCTCCTAACACTAGCTAGCTGGCTAATGTTAGCTAGTCAGATAACTTGCTAAATAGCGATTTTCGTAAATTAACTTAATGACAAAAAATATGCACAAACGTTTGTTTCTACATTAACTAACATATTCCTCTCAATTCTACATTTTTTGCTTGACTCGTTATGACGTTATAACAACTTACATCTMGTTCCACTGTAATGTTTTGTCAGCCATCTGTYTTGAAGAACGCCAAGTGCTGGGATAGCACTTGTGCTGGGATAGCACTTTGCACTGAGGCCGGCAGGGCTTGCRGGTTCAGTCGAAGTGGCTATTAASGGTCTAGTTAGCCCCTACACCCTCTATAAAGTTCACTCCCTCAGCTTTGGGACATGTTTATGRGCAAATGGTGGTGGTGCGCGTGTGTGTGCAAATGGAGGGCGAWGTGGCGAGCGAAGGYCGTGATTTGGGATGCAGTCAGAGAGAACATGGTGCTTTAACAGTATATGAAATAGCTGCTTTCATTATTGGGCAAACTAGATAGTTGGTTCATTGCTAGTTCAAGGACAAATCCCTGTACATTTGTGTGAACCAGCACAAACACGCTGCACATGACACTGTCTAACATTGGTCTGTGGAGACAAGATAATGTAACCTGTTTTTTATTGCTTTCCCTCAATGACATGAATGGACTCACCTTAGAGAGAAAACGTAACTGATACATTATGAAAGTGGGGTTGTTAGCCCTCGCCTGCACTGAGCAACACACACTCAATGGTTTTGGTATTTCATGACACTTTTAAAACTCTTTGATGAAGAGTGATCCCTGAACGTACTAAGACAGCATCTGTGCTTTCATTTTCAATTTCTCTGTCTCCAAAAGACCATACGGAATGTGTCTGAAGCTATTGTGTATTCAGATCATCAAGCTCCTTACACAATGCTGCAAGGTTTCATCTCTGAGCTTGAGCATGGCACCTTCTCGGTGTGCCAGACACAACACAACACAATTCAGCGAAGCTCATAAATACAAAATGAATATCACTTGAGCTTTTGTTTTTGCTTTGTATCTGTCAGTCTCAAGAGTGGAGGCAATTTTATTGGAGGAAAATACAGGTAACTGACAAAATAAAGGAAACACCAACATAAAGTGTCTTAATAGGGCGCTGGGTCACCACGAGCCAGAACAGCTTCAATGCACCTTGGCATAGATTCTACAAGTGTCTGGAACTCYATTGGAGGGATGCGACACCATTCTTCTGCATGAAATTCCATAATTTGGTATTTTGTTGGTGGTATAAAACGCTATCTCAGACACCGCTCCAGGTGTTCAATTAGGCTGAGATCTGGTGACTAAGACAGCCATGGCATATGGTTTACATTGTTTTTGTGCTTCTCAAACAATTCAGTGACCACGTGTGTCCTGTGGATGGGTGAAATGTCATCCTTTGGGGGAATTTTTTATTTTTTATTTAACTAGGCAAGTCACTTTAGAACAAATTCTTATWTTCAATGACGGCCTAGGAACAGTGGGTCAACTGCCTTGTTCAGGGACAAAATGAACGATTTTTACCTTGTCAGCTCGGGGAMTTGATCTTGTAACCTTTCGGTTACTAGTCCAACGCTCTCACCACTAGGCTATCTGCCGCCACAGGCATACCCATGGTAGCCAAAATAATGACATGCCCAGCATTTTTATACATGACCCAATTCATGATGGGATGTAAATTGCTTAATTAAGTCAGGAACCAGACATGTCTGGAAGCACCTGCTTTCAATATACTGTACTGTATCCCTTATTTTGAGGGAGAGAATCCCAGTGGAGAGAGGGGAACCGGCCAGGCAGAGACAGCAAGAGCGGTTCGTTGCTCCATTGCCTTTCTGTTCACCTTCACACTCCTGGGCCAGACTACACTCAATCATAGGACCTACTGAAGAGATGAGTCTTCAAAAAAGAAATAAAGGTCGAGACCGAGTCATTCAGTTTTATTTGAGATGACTGTACAACCATCAAGGTTAATTGTCAGATTTAACAGAAGATCTCTTTGTTTCTTGGGACCTAGAACAAGCATCTCTGTTTTGTCCGAGTTCAAAAGTCTTTTGCCCCCATCSWCTTCCTTATGTCTAAAACACAGGCTTCCAGGGAGGGCAATTTTGGGGCTTCAACATGTTTCATCGAAATGTACATTTGTGTGCCATCCGCATAGCAGGACAAACCATCTACAGAGACAAACTGATATCGTTCCGACAGATAAGATCTAAACCAGGCCAGAACTAGGTTTGGGTTCCCAATCTCTCCAAAATAATGTGGTGATCGATGGTATCAAAAGCAGCACTAAGGTCTAGGAGCACGAGGACAGATGCAGAGCCTCAGTCTAATGCCATTAACTCTGAGCTTGAGCATGGCACTTCTCGGTGTGCCAGACACAACACAACCAATCTCAGCGAAGCTGCACATAAATAAAATGAATATCACTTGAGCTTTGTTTTTGCTTTGTATCTGTCAGTCTCAAGAGTGGAGGAATTTTATTGGAGGAAAATACAGGTAACTGACAAAATAAAAGGAACCACCAACATAAAGTGTCTTAATAGGGCGCTGGGTCACCACGAGCCAGAACAGCTTCAATGCACCTTGGCATAGATTCTACAAGTGTCTGGAACTCAATTGGAGGGATGCGACACCATTCTTCTGCATGAAATTCCATAATTTGGTATTTTGTTGGTGGTATAAAACGCTATCTCAGACACCGCTCCAGGTGTTCAATTAGGCTGAGATCTGGTGACTAAGACAGCCATGGCATATGGTTTACATTGTTTTTGTGCTTCTCAACAATTCGTGACCACGGTGTCCTGTGGAGGTGAAATGTCATCCTTTGGGGAATTTTTTATTTTTTTATTTAACTAGGCAAGTCACTTTAGAACAAATTCTTATATTCAATGACGGCCTAGGAACAGTGGGTCAACATGCCTTGTTCAGGGACAAAATGAACGATTTTTACCTTGTCAGCTCGGGGATTGATCTTGTAACCTTTCGGTTACTAGTCCAACGCTCTAACCCACTAGGCTATCTGCCGCCACAGGCATACCCATGGTAGCCAAAATAATGAGCCCAGCATTTTATACATGACGC
>NW_019943054.1:26742-52719 GCF_002910315.2 Salvelinus sp. IW2-2015 | reverse complement strand
CTTGCTACTTATTACTCATCCCGGATCCTGGAGCACCCCCACAGTAAAAAAGCTGACTAGCATAGCCTAGCATAGCGTCACAAGTAAATACAAGCATCTAAATATCATTAAATCAAGTCCAAGACACCAGATGAAAGATACAGATCTTGTGAATCCACCATCATTTCTGATTTTTAAAAATGTTTTACAGGGAAGACACAATATGTAAATCTATTAGCTAACCACGTTAGCGAAAGACACCACTTTTTTTACTCCACCATTTTTTTTACTCCATCAGTAGCTATCACTAATTTGACCAAATAAAGATATATATAGCCACTAACCAAGAAACAACTCATAAGATGACAGTCTGATAACATATTTATGGTATAGGATATGTTTTTTTAGAAAAATTTGCATTTTTCAGGTATAAATCACAGTTGTACATTGCAGCTGCAATCTGAAATAGCGTTGGAAGCAGCCGGAATAATTACAGAGACCGACGTCAATTACCAAAATACTCATCCTAAAACATTTCTGAAAAATACACAGCCTACAGCAATCGAAGACACAGATCTTGTGAATCCAGACAATATTTCAGATTTTCTAAGTGTTTTACAGCGAAAAACACAATATATCGTATATTAGCATACCACATGAGCTAACATCACACCAGCATTAAATCAAGGCAAAGGGGCGATAACGTTATCGCCACCAAAATATATAAATTCTTTCACTAACCTTCTCAGAATTCTTCAGATGACAGTCCTGTAACATCATATTACACAATGCATATAGAGTTTGTTCGAAAATGTGCATATTTAGCATCACAAATCGTGGTTATGCAATGTAATCTGTCAAAACATGGCATGCATTCGGGGCCGGCGCCATCTTGGAAAGGCACCTATGTTTACGATTATTTATCGATTAGATTGACAAAAAAAATACAGGTTGGACAGCTAATGAAAGATGCATTGTTATTAATGCAACCGCTGATTTAGATTATAAAAATTTACGTTACTAGACATACATTGTGAGTTACAGCCAGACTAGTGCCGCAAAAAATGGCTGACAACTGCGTTTACATTTTTCCACATAAATACGGAATAAAATCATAAAATAACTCTTACTTTTGGACGAGCTTCCATCAGTATCTTGGGCAATGTGTCCTTTGTCCAAAAAAATCGTTGCTTTGTTGTTAAACGACCTCCTCAACTTCAGAACTAGCAGCTAACGATAGCTACACGGCACACACATGCCCAAATCCTCAAACGCAATACTAAGGAAATTCAGAAAAATAGCAATATACTCGCATAAACTGAATTAAATCGTTTCAAATAACTTCGTTATGATGTTTCTAACACCTATATCGAATTAAATCACAGACGGATATACAGTGGGGAGAACAAGTATTTGATACACTGCCGATTTTGCAGGTTTTCCTACTTACAAAGCATGTAGAGGTCTGTAATTTTTATCATAGGTACACTTCAACTGTGAGAGACGGAATTTAAAACAAAAATCCAGAAAATCACATTGTATGATTTTTAAGTAATTAATTCGCATTTTATTGCATGACATAAGTATTTGATCACCTACCAACCAGTAAGAATTCCGGCTCTCACAGACCTGTTAGTTTTTTCTTTAAGAAGCCCTCCTGTTCTCCACTCATTACCTGTATTAACTGCACCTGTTTGAACTCGTTACCTGTATAAAAGGCACCTGTCCACCCACTCAATCAAAACAGACTCCAACCTCTCCACAATGGCCAAGACCAGAGAGCTGTGTAAGGACATCAGGGATAAAATTGTAGACCTGCACAAGGCTGGATGGGCTACAGGACAATAGGTAAGCAGTTTGGTGAGAAGGCAACAACTGTTGGCGCAATTATTAGAAAATGGAAGAAGTTCAAGATGACGGTCAATCACCCTCGGTCTGGGGCTCCATGCAAGATCCACCTCGTGGGGCATCAATGATCATGAGGAAGGTGAGGGATCAGCCCAGAACTACACGGCAGGACCTGGTTAATGACCTGAAGAGACTGGGACCACAGTCTCAAAGAAAACCATTAGTAACACACTACGCCGTCATGGATTAAAATCCTGCAGCGCAAACTTCTTATGGCTGCAATCCCGTTAACGGGATCGATCAGCCAGTGAAAGTGCAGGGCGCCAAATTCAAACAACAGAAATCTCATAATTAAAATTCCTCAAGCATACAAGTATTTCACACCATTTTAAAGATACACTTCCTGTAAATCCCACCAAATTGTCCGATTTCAAATAGGCTTTACAGCGAAAGCACCACAAACGAATATGTTAGGTCACCGCAAAATCACAGAAAAACACAGCCATTTTTCCAGCCAAAGACAGGAGTCACAAAAAGCAGAAATATATAGAGATACAATTAATCACTAACCTTGATGATCTTCATCAGATGACACTCATGGACTTCATGTACAAAATACATATATGTTTTCTTGATAAAGTTCATATTTATATTCAAAACCTCAGTTTACATTGGCGCATGTTCAGAAATGCCTCCAAAATATCCGGAGAAATTGCAGAGAGCCACATCAAATAACATAAATACTCATCATAAACTTTGATGAAAGATAAATGTTGTACATAGAATTAAAGATTACACTTGTTCTTAATGCAACCGCTGTGTCAGATTTTCAAAAAGCTTTACGGCAAAAGCACAATATTCAATCATCTGAGAACAGCGTTCAGCCACAAAAGAAAGCCATACAGTTACCCGCCAAATTGTGCAGTCAACAAAACTCATAAATAGCATTATAAATCTTCACTTACCTTTGCTGATATTCGTCGGAATGCACTCCCAGGACTCCCACTTCCACAAGAAATGTTTGTTTTGTTCGGTAATGTCCATCATTTATGTCCAAATAGCTATTTTTGTGAGCGTGTTTGTAACAAATCCAAAGTCAGGAAGCACGTTCACTAAAAGCTGACGAAATGTCAAAAATTTTCGTAACAGTCAGTAGAAACATGTCAAAACGATGTATTGAATCAATCTTTAGGATGTTTTTTAACATAAATCTTCAATAACGTTCCAACCGGAGAATTCCATTGACTTCAGATGTGCGATGGAACAGAGCTCCCTCTCATGTGAACGCGGCATGGTCAGAGCATGTTCAGCTCATGCAGACCTGACTCATTGCTGTCTTCCTTCGGCCCCACTTCAACATTAGAGGCATCAGGACAAGGTTCCACAGACTGTTGACATCTAGTGGAAGCCGTAGGAAGTGCACACTGATCCATATCCCACTGTGTATTCGATAGGCGATGAGTTGAAAATCGATCAACCTCAATTTCCCACTTCCTGTTTGGATTTCTTCTCAGGTTTTGCCTGCCATATGAGTTATGTTATACTCACAGACTCATTCAAACAGTTTAGAAACTTCAGAGTGTTTTCTATCCAATACTAATAATAATATGCATATATTAGCATCTGGACTGAGAGCAGGCAGGTTTACTCTGGGCACCTCTGGGCACCTTTCATCCAAGCTACTCAATACTGCCCTGCAGCCATAAGAAGTAAGTTGGAAAAATAGGATGATCGAACAGCAGTGAGGCTCTTCGGTACGGTCTTTCCAAGCTAGTCGGAAGACTTCAAGTTTGGTGTATCGCCATTTCCGTACCAATTGTCTGGAAGCTTGCTTCAGGGCACGGGTATTTATTGTATACCAGGGAGCTAGTTTCTTATGACAAATCTTTTTTGATTTTAGGGGTGCGACTGCAGCTAGGGTATTACGCAAGGTTAAATTGAGTTCTTCAGTTAGGTGGTTAACTGATTTTGTACTCTGACGTCCTTAGGTAGGTGAGGGTGTCTGGAAGGGCATCTAGGCATCTTTGGGGTTTCCGAGAATTTATAGCACGGCTTTTGATGATCCTTGGTTGGGTCTTGAGCAGATTATTTGTTGCGATTGCAAACATAATAAAATGATGGTCCGATAATCCTGGACTATAAGGAAAAAATGTATATCCACAACATTTATTCCACGGCAAGAACTAGTCCAGAGTATGACTGTGGCAGTGAGTAGGTCCGGAGACATGTTGGACAAAACCCACTGAGTCAATGACGGCTCCGAAAGCCTTTTGGAGTGGGTATGTGGAATTTCCATGTGAATATCGGAGAATATTCGAGTCACAAAAATGTGAATATTATCTGCCATGACTACAAGATCCGATAGGAATTCTGGGAACTCAGTGAGGAACGTGTAAACGGCACAGGAGGCCTGTAAACAGTACCTATAAAAACTGATTGAGTAGGCTGCAAAGATTCCATGACTAGAAGCTCAAAAGAAGAAAATGCTGTCATTTTTTGGGTAAATTTAAATATTGCTATCGTAAATGTTAGCAACACACTCCACCTTTGCGGGATGTGTCGGGGATATGGTCACTAGTGTAACCAGAGGGAGAGGCCTCATTTAACACAGTAAGTTCATCAGGCTTAAGCCGTTTCAGTCAGGCCAATCACATCAGGATTATGATCAGTGATTCGTTCATTGACTATAACTGCCTTGGAAGTGGGATCTAACATTAAGTAGCCCTATTTTGAGATCACAAGAGATTGCCTGGCGAACACCGCCATGTTGAGTTTTCCCAACGTAGATCGAGGCACAGACCCGGTCTCAATGGGGATAGCTGAGCTGACTACACTGACTGTGCTAGTGCCAGACTATCTCATTGTGGAGCTAAGGGTAGAGCCCTGTCTATGTTCGTACATAAGATGAGAGCACCCCTCCAGCTAGGATGGAGTCCGTCATTCCTCAGCATGCCAGGCTTGGTCCTGTTTGAGCGTGATCCCAGAGAAGAGGGACAATTAATCTACAAATGCTATCTTTTGGAGGGGCAGAAAACAGTTTTTCAACCAGCGATTGAGTTGTGAGAGCTTATGATCGCTTGATGATTTCGTTTAAATCTAATACTGCGGGTAATGGAGTCGGCCAATGACTTAGGGTTTCAATTTGTCAGAGCTAATGGTGGGAGCTTCGGCGTAACAGGAGGAGGAGAACCAGAAAAGGCTTGGCCTCTGACCCGTTGCTTAATGGGGAAGAACCGGTTGAAAGTTCTGTCGGCTGAATGAGCGGACACCGGTTGAGCATTCCTACAGCATTTCCTTCCAGAAGCAATGGAAAATTGTTCCGTGTGGGGGACTGCGAGGTGATTTCTCTACTATCTGTACTATATTGGTGGCACAGACGCTGTTTCATCCTTTCCTACACTTAAATATTCTTGTCCTAACGACTGCGTCTGCAGCTATCCTCAGCCATAAGGCGATCGTTCTCCTGTATATATTATGAGTAACAGCGACTGCTCAATTAGAAGGGCATAATGTTAATATTACTACTTAGCTTGGCTGTGGGGTCCTGACAAACCACGTCCAGATAAAGCATCGGGGTGAAAAATATTGAATGAAAAGGTTGAGCGAGCTGGAAAGAAAATATAAATATTAAAACGTAATTAAAAAAGTTAAAACTGCAAAGTTGGCGGAGTAGCAAAGTAAGGTTAACAAACAAACCGCACAGCAAGCACGTAAACAAGTCGTACAAGTTGTGAACCGGAAATAACAGTGGATGGGTCTATAAACAGGTCTGTAACACTGTTCTTTATGTTGCATCTGCTCAGTCTCAGTAGTGGAGGCAAATTTTAGTGGAGGAATAATATGTTAAATTGCAAGTATTAACCAAATCAACCTGTGTCCGTTGAAGATAGCACAACTAAAGACTCGCCTATAAAGTATATACCAACAAAGTTTAAGCTTAGCTGTGTCAACAACAGTAAAGTCAGAGAAAAAAAAATGGAGCCTAGTTTGTGTGTTTTTAAGAACTGTATACTCCCTTCACCAAAGTCAATACCTTGCAGATCCATAAAACTGAGTATGCGTATCTTTCTGATCCTCTCTGATTGCACATTGACTACCCTTTGATATAAGATTCCCTGGCAAGGGTTTGTCTTTTGCACAAGGGTGGTTAGCATACACATTTCAAGGATTTGCTTTTTGTATTTCAGTAATGTGTGGGATAGAGTTGTTACATACAGGTTGGGGACGAGTCAGTTGGCATAGCAATGAGTGTGGCTTTTCAGTTCTCACTTCCTGATCCCTGAGCATTTTAACTCATCTGTCAAGCACAGTTCACCTGTGTACTTGGGGGCTGAGGTAGAGTTTATCAACTGAACGTCCACTTGCTCTCAAGATGTTGTCTCTTGAAGTGGGCTTTGATCTCTAACACAAAGCTTTTATAGGTACTACCTTGCCCATACAACCATGGGCGCAGTTAAAAGAGCGACTTATTTGATCTTCATTATGAAATGTAAAAAAAAAGACAGGAAGATGCTTGAATTCGTAATTCCACTTTTCCTGATCCCTGATGTTTGAATGTTAATTTACTCTTTGCATTATTCTAGATAAATAAACACTTTATTATAAATTACATCTGAAATAATCCACGGCCAGCAGGCCATGTTTTGAAAACGTGGAATCCTTTTAGCATTAGCATAAAATAAAGAATTATGATTAGTTCAGATGTATGGTTGTATTCCGGAAGTTTACATCACATTAGGTTGGATTCATTAAAAACTTGTTTTTCAACCCACTCCGACTATTTTCTTGTTAACAAACGAAGATTTTTGCAAGTCGGTTAGAACATCGTACTATTGTTCATGATGTAACAGCTGGTCTTCCTCACTCCTCAAGACGAGAGGAGTAGTAAGGATCGGAGGGACCAATGCGAGCGATCGTTACGTGTTCATGCTACTTTATTAAAACAATCGAGACAACTTACGACAAGACCAACAACCAATAAACGGACACGTGAAATTAACCCAGAATCGTACTTTTTGAGAAATGGTCCTCATGATCTGAATGAAACAAAATAGAACTCGTTTGGCCATATATGACCATTGTTATGTTTGAGGAGGTGAAAATAGGGGGAGGCTTGCAAGCGAAGAAGACACCATTTTCCTTCCCAACCTGTGAAGCACAGGGTGCAGCATCATGTTGTTGGGAGTGCTTTGCTGCAAGGACTGACTGGTGCACTTCACAAAAATAGATAGCATCATGAGGGAAGTTAATAATATATGCTGCCATATATTCCCAAGCATGTATCTCAAGACAGTTATTCAGGAGATAAAGCTTGTTTTCCAATAGGTCTTCCAAAAAATGGACAATGACCCCAAGCATTCTTCAAAGTTGTTTGCAAAATGACTAAGGACAACAAATCAAGTATTTGAGTGCCCTCACAAAAGCCCTGACTTCAATCACCATAGAAAATTGTGTGGCAGCCAAGGAGGTGCGAGCAAGGAGTCCATACAAGACCTGACTCAGTTACACCAAGCTCTGTCAGGAGGAATGGGCCAAAATTCACCCAATCTTATTCACCCCTCCAATGTATAAATGAGCAATGCTACCAATACTAATTGTGTGGTACAAGTATGTAAAACTCCTTTGTCCCACTTGGAAATGTGATGAAAAATTAAAAGCTGAAATAAATCATTCTCTTTACTATTATTCTGACATTTCACATTCTTAAAAAATAAAAGTTGGTGGTGAGATTCCTATCTGCAAAGACAATTTTTACTAGGAGTTTTAAAATGTCAGGAATGGTGAAAAACTGAATTATGTATTTAGCTAAGCGTGTATGTAAACTTCCGACCTTGTAACTGTATATCAAATGGTATCAAAAGTTTGCACCCACAGAATTTTGTTTTGTCATTCAAACCCAAAATGGAAGTATGTTGCCAAATATGGATCTGCCTGGCATTGTAACTCAGTCAACGGAAATGAAAGCCAACCACAATCTGCAGTGCTGTAGAATATATATCCAACTCTCCCAGGAAATGATTGCGTCCAATGTGTACATCACAACATTATACAGTAACTTTCACTCATGATTCAGCAATGGCTTGAAAGATTCTGAAATACTCTTTGTACTTTTTTCCAAAGCCTGTTGTAAAATTGATTTCCTAAAATCAAACAGTGCAACCTAGTGGAGTGGCCAGATGCCGAGCGCTACAGAATAACATGAAAGTATAATGATGAAGACAATCAACTACTAATGAAAGCATCTGGAATCATCAATAGAAGACAAACCTGATGTATTCCTTCTCTCGCCTCGCCTGTGGGAATAGATGCTTGGTAATAACCAGACCTAGATGGCCTGCGAGGATGTTTTGTGTCGGGGGAGCTGTATCGTCTGATGTATTCCTGTCTTATTCGGTGTTCCTGTGTGAATTTAATGTATTCTGCCCTCTTCTCTTCTCTCTCTCTTCTCTCTTCTCTCCCTTCCTTCTCCCTCTCTCAGAGGACCTGAGCCTGGACCATGCCTAGACTATGTTGATGACTCCTATGCTGTCCCCAGTCCACCCTGTTCATGCTGCTGCTCCGATTTCAACTGTCTGCTGCGCTATGGAACCTCGACCTGTCTCCGGACGTGTACCTGTCGACCTGCTGTTTTCACCTCTCTAGCAACCTGCGTACCTACTCTGAATGTTCGCATTGAAAAGCCAACTGAGCATTTACTCCTGAGGTGCTGACGCTGTTGCACCCTCTAGACTGCTGTGATTATTATCTTATTTTGACCCTGCTGGTCATCCTGAACGATTTGTACATCTTGCCATGTCTTTAAAATCTCACCCGGCAGAGCCAGAAGAGGACTGGCAACACTCAGAGCCGGTTTCAATACTAGTATCTTTCCATAGAGTGCCTGCCTTTCTTAAGGATTTTTCATAGCCTCTGTCCTACAATTCATGATGGGATGTAAATTGCTTAATTAAGTCAGGAACCAGACATGTCTGGAAGCACCTGCTTTCAATATACTGTACTGTATCCCTTATTTACTCACGTGTTTCCATTATTTTGGCAGTTACCTATATGTGAAATATATTTTAAACCCATCCACCTGTGCCACTGAAGATATACTCAAAGGGCTTTATTCGATCCGTAGTGCTGAAGATACTCTTTAAAGCACGATTGACAATTAAATGCGATGTACCGACGTTTGCTGAGACTGCATTCACGGTAGGCCTAAATGCAGCATTTGTCATAAACATTTTTAGGCAGATCCTCCACGATACTTCAGCGATACGAATTGAATCCAGCCCAAAGACTCACCTTAAAGTATATTTACCAACAAAGTCGAAGCTCACTTGAGCTTTTGCTACAACCAAATGAAAAGCTATACCTCCTGTTCTTATAGAAATTGTGAGGAAGATTTGAGATTCAGGTTTGAGATGTAAAATGACATTTCAGAGGTGACTCTAGGATTATCCACTGTCGACAACAGTGGATGGGTCTACAACAGTGAATGACTTTATAACAATCAATCAAATGTATTTATAAAGCCCTTCCTACATCAGCTGATGTACAAGTGCTGTACAGAAACCCAGCCTAAAACCCAAAACAGCAAGCAATGCAGGTGTAGAAGCACAGGGGCTAGGAAAACCTCCCTAGAAAGGTCAGAACCTATGAAGAAACCTAGAGAGGAACCAGGCTATGAAGGGTGGCCAGTCCTCTTCTGGCTGTGCCGGGTGGAGATTATAATAGAACATGGACAAGATGTACAAATCTTCATAGATGACCAGCAGGGTCAAATAATAATAATCACAGCAGTTCTAGAGGGTGCAACAGGTCAGCACCTCAGGAGTAAATGTCAGTTGGCTTTTCATAGCCGATCATTCAGAGTATCTTGACCGCACCTTCTGTCTCTAGAGAGTTGAAAACAGCAGGTCTAGGACAGGTAGCACGTCCGGTGAACAGGTCAGGATTCCATAGCCGCAGGCAGAGCAGTTGAAACTGGAGCAGCAGCATGACCAGGTGGACTGGGGACAGCTAGGAGTCATCAGACCAGGTAGTCTGAGGCATGGTCCTAGGACTCAGGTCCTCTGAGAGAAAGAGAGAGAGAGAGAGAGAGAATGAGAGAAAAGAGAGAGGGAGAATTAGAGAGAGCATAATACATTTAAATTCACACAGGACACCGAATAAGACAATAACAGACTGATTCTAGCCCCCCGACACATAAACTATTGCAGCATAAATACTGGAGGCTGAGACAGGACGGGTGGGAAGACACTGTGGCCCCGTCCGACGATACCCCCGGACAGGGCCAAACAGGAAGGATACAACTTTGCCAAAGCACAGCCCCCACACGACTAGAGAGATATCTTCAACCACCAACTTACTATCCTGAGACAAGGTTGAGTATAGCCCACAAAGATCTCCCCCACAGCATGAACCCAAGGGGGGCACCAACCCAGACAGGAAGATCACGTCAGTGACTCAACCCACTCAAGTACGCACCCCCCTAGGGACGGCATATGGAAAGTACTAGTAAGCCAGTGACTCAGCCCCCTAATAGGTTTGAGGAGAGAATCCAGTGGAGAGGAACGGCCAGCAGAGACAGCAAGAGCGGTTCGTTGCTCCATTGCCTTTCTGTTCACCTTCACACTCCTGGCCAGACTACACTCAATCATTAGGACCTACTGAAAGATGAGTCTTCAAAAAAGAAATAAAGGTCGAGACCGATCATTCAGATTTTTATTTGAGATGACTGTACAACCATCAAGGTTAATTGTCAGATTTAACAGAAGATCTCTTTTGTTCTTGGGACCTAGAACAAGCATCTCTGTTTTTGTCCGAGTTCAAAAGTCTTTTCCCCCATCCACTTCCTTATGTCTAAACAACAGGCTTCAGGGAGGGCAATTTTGGGGCTTCAAACATGTTCATCGAAATGTACATTTGTGTGCCATCCGCATAGCAGGACAAACCATCTACAGAGGACAAACTGATATGTTCCGGAAACAGATAAATCTAAACCAGGCCAGACTAGGTTTGGGTTCCCAACTCTCCAAAATAATGTGTGATCGATGGTATCAAAAGCAGCACTAAGGTCTAGAGCACGAGGACAGATGCAGAGCCTCAGTCTAATGCCATTAAAAGGTAATTTACCACCTTCACAAGTGCAGTCTCAGTGCTATGATGGGGTCAAAAACCAGACTGAAGCATTTCGTAGACATTGTTTGTCTTCAGGACGGCAGTTAGTTGCTGTGAAGAAGCTTTTCAAAAAAAATTGAGATAGAGGCCGATTAGTTTTTTACATTTCTGGTCAAGATTTGGCTTTTTCAAGAGAGGCTTTATTATTTCCACTTTTAGTGAGTTTGGTAACACATCCGGTGGAAAGGAGGCTGTTTATTTATGTTCAACATAGGAGGACAAGCACAGGAAGCAGCTCATTCAGTAGTTTAGTTGGAATAGGGCCCAGTATGCAGCTGGAAGGTTAGAGGCCATGACTATTTTCATCAATGTTCAAGAGATATATTATTAAAAACTTGAGTGTCTCCCTTGATCTAGGTCTGCAGTGATTGCTGACTCAGGACAACTGAGCTTTGGAGAAATACGCAGATTAGAGAGGAGTTCGTAATTTGCTTTCTAATGATATTTTCGTCAAATTAGTTAATGAATTCATCACTTGTTGAATGAAAGCCATCCTCTCTTGGGGAAGCTGCTTTAGATAGCTTTTTGACAGTATCAAAAATACATATTGGATTATTCTTCTTTTCCTCAACTTAAAACTTCTTATGGCTGCAATCCCGTTAACGGGATCGATCAGCCAGTGAAAGTGCAGGGCCCAAATTCAAACAACAGAAATCTCATAATTAAAATTCCTCAAGCATACAAGTAATTCACACCATTTTAAAGATACACTTCTGTAAATCCCACCAAATTGTCCGATTTCAAATAGGCTTTACAGCGAAACACCACAAACAAATATGTTAGGTCACCGCAAAATCACAGAAAAACACAGCCTTTCTCAGCCAAAGACAGGAGTCACAAAAAGCAGAAATATATAGAGATACAATTAATCACTAACCTTGATGATCTTCATCAGATGACACTCATAGGACTCATGTTACAAAATACATATATGTTTTTTTGATAAAGTTCATATTTATATCAAAAACCTCAGTTTACATTGCGCCATGTTCAGAAATGCCTCCAAAATATCGGAGAATTGCAGAGAGGCCACTCAAATAACATAAATACTCATCATAAACTTTGATGAAAGAATAAATTGTGTACATAGAATTAAAGATACACTTGTTCTTAATGCAACCGCTGTGTCAGATTCAAAAAGCTTTACGGCAAAAGCACAATATTCAATCATCTGAGAACAGCGTTCAGCCACAAAAGAAAGCCATACAGTTACCCGCCATACGCAGTCAACAAAACTCATAAAATAGCATTATAAATCTTCACTTACCTTTGCTGATATTCGTCGGAATGCACTCCCAGGACTTCCACTTCCACAAAGAAATGTTTGTTTTGTTCGGTAATGTCCATCATTTATGTCCAAATAGCTATTTTTGTGAGCGTGTTTGGTAAACAAATCCAAAGTCAGGAAGCACGTTCACTAAAAGCTGACGAAATGTCAAAAATTTCGTAACAGTCAGTAGAAACATGTCAAAACGATGTATTGAATCAATCTTTAGGATGTTTTTAACATAAATCTTCAATAACGTTCCAACCGCGAGAATTCCATTGACTTCAGATGTGCGATGGAACAGAGCTCCCTCTCATGTGAACGCGCATGTCAGAGCATGTTCAGTCCATGGCAGACCTTACTCATTGCTGTCTCCTTCGGCCCCACTTCACATAGAGGCATCAGACAAGGTTCACAGACTGTTGACATCTAGTGGAAGCCGTAGGAAGTGCACACTGATCCATATCCCACTGTGTATTCGATAGGCGATGAGTTGAAAATCGATCAACCTCAGATTTCCCACTTCCTGTTTGGATTTCTTCTCAGTTTTTGCCTGCCATATGAGTTATGTTATACTCACAGACATCATTCAAACAGTTTTAGAAACTTCAGAGTGTTTTCTATCCAATACTAATAATAATATGCATATATTAGCATCTGGGACTGAGGAGCAGGCAGTTTACTCTGGCACCTCTGGGCACCTTTCATCCAAGCTACTCAATACTGCCCCTGCAGCCATAAGAAGTTAAGTTGGAAAAATAGGATGATCGAACAGCAGTGAGGGCTCTTCGGTACGGTCTTTCCAGCTAGTCGGAAGACTTCAAGTTTGGTGTATCGCCATTTCCGTACCAATTTTCTGGAAGCTTGCTTCAGGGCACGGGTATTTTATGTATACCAGGGAGCTAGTTTCTTATGACAAATCTTTTTTGATTTTAGGGGTGCGACTGCAGCTAGGGTATTACGCAAGGTTAAATTGAGTTCTTCAGTTAGGTGGTTAACTGATTTTGTACTCTGACGTCCTTAGGTAAGTGGAGGTGTCTGGAAGGGCATCTAGGCATCTTTGGTTTTCGAGAATTTATAGCACGGCTTTGATGATCCTTGGTTGGGGTCTGAGCAGATTATTTGTTGCGATTGCAAACATAATAAAATGATGGTCCGATAATCTGGACTATAAGGAAAAAATGTATATCCACAACATTTATTCCACGCAAGAACCTAGGTCCAGAGTATGACTGTGGCAGTGAGTAGGTCCGGAGACATGTTGGACAAAACCCACTGAGTCAATGACGGCTCCGAAAGCCTTTTGGAGTGGGTATGTGGAATTTTCCATGTGAATATTCGAGAATATTCGAGTCACAAAAATGTGAATATTATCTGCCATGACTACAAGATCCGATAGGAATTCTGGGAACTCAGTGAGGAACGTTGTAAACGGCACAGGAGGCCTGTAAACAGTACCTATAAAAACTGATTGAGTAGGCTGCAAAGATTCCATGACTAGAAGCTCAAAAGAAGAAAATGCTGTCATTTTTTGGGGTAAATTTAAATTTGCTATCGTAAATGTTAGCAACACCTCCACCTTTGCGGGATGTGCGGGGGATATGGTCACTAGTGTAACCAGGAGGAGAGGCCTCATTTAACACAGTAAGTTCATCAGGCTTAAGCCATGTTTCAGTCAGGCCAATCACATCAGGATTATGATCAGTGATTCGTTCATTGACTATAACTGCATTGGAAGTGAGGGATCTAACATTAAGTAGCCCTATTTTGAGATGTGAGATATCACAAGAGATTGCCTAGGCGAACACCGCCATGTTGAGTTTTGCCCAACCTAGATCGAGGCACAGTCCCGGTCTCAATGGGGATAGCTGAGCTGACTACACTGACTGTGCTAGTGCCAGACTATCTCATTGTGGAGCTAAGGGAGTTAGAGCCCTGTCTATGTTCGTACATAAGATGAGAGCACCCCTCCAGCTAGGATGGAGTCCGTCATTCCTCAGCATGCCAGGCTTGGTCCTGTTTGAGCGTGAGTCCCAGAAAGAGGGACAATTATCTACAAATGCTATCTTTTGGGAGGGGCAGAAAACAGTTTTCAACCAGCGATTGAGTTGTGAGAGCTTATGATCGCTTGATGATTCGTTTTAAATCTAATACTGCGGGTAATGGAGTCGCCAATGACTAGGGTTTTCAATTTGTCAGAGCTAATGGTGGGAGGCTTCGGCGTAACAYGAGGAGGAGAGACCAGAAAAGGCTTGGCCTCTGACCCGTTGCTTAATGGGGAGAACCGGTTGAAAGTTTCTGTCGGCTGAATGAGCGACACCGGTTGAGCATTCCTACAGCATTTCCTTCCAGAAGCAATGAGAAAATTGTCCGGTGTGGGGACTGCGAGGTGATTTATACTACTATCTGTACTTATTGGTGGCACAGACGCTGTTTCATCCTTTCCTACACTTAAATTATRCTTGCCTAACGACTGCGTCTGCAGCTATCCTCGCCATAAGGCGATCGTTCTCCTGTATATTATGAGTACAGCGACTGCAATTAGAAGGCATAATGTTAATATTACTACTTAGCTTTGGCTGGTGGAGGTCCTGACAAACCACGTCCAGATAAAGCYTTCGGGGTGAAAAATTTGAATGAAAAAAGTTGAGCGAGTGAAAAAATAAAAATATTAAAACGTAATTAAAAAGTTAAAACTGCAAAGTTGGCAGGTAGCAAAGTAAGGTTAYCAACAAACCGCACAGCAGCACGTAAACAAGTCTACAAGTTGTGACCGGAAATAACAGTGGATGGGTCTATAACAGGTCTGTAACCTGTCTTTATGTTGCATCTCTCAGTCTCAGTAGTGGAGGCAATTTTAGTGGAGGAATATATGTTAAATGCAGTATTAACCAATCAACCTGTGCCGTTGAAGATAGACAACTAAAGYKTCGCCTTAAAGTATATTTACCAACAAAGTTTAAGCTTAGCTGTGTCAACAACAGTAAAGTCAGAGAAAAAAATGGAGCCTAGTTTTGGTTTTTAAGAACTGTATATCCCCTTCACCAAAGTAATACCTTGSAGATCCATAAAACTGAGTGSGTATTCTGATCCTCTCTGATGCACATTGATATMACACTGTTTTGATATAAGATTCCCTGGCAGGGTTGTGCTTTGCACATGGTTAGCTACACATTCAAGATGCTTTGTATTTCATAATGTGTGGGAAGAGTTGTACGATACACATTTAGTAAGAAAGGAGCCTTGTTGAATTGGACGAGTCAGTTGGCATAGCAATGAGTGTGGCTTTTTCAGGTCTCACTTCCTGAGTCCCTGAGCATTTTAACTCATCTGTCAAGCACAGTTCACCTGTGTACTTGGGGGGCTGAGTAGAGTTTATCAACTGAACGTCACTTGGTCTCAAGATGTTGTCATCTTGAAGTGGCTTTGATCTCTAACAAACAAGCTTTTATAGGTATTACTTTCCCATCAACAATGGGCGGTTAAAGAGGACTATGATCTCATTATGAAATGAAAAAAAAGACAGAAGATGCTGGAATTGTKATTCATTTTCCTGATCCCTGATGTTTGATGTTAATTACTTTTGCATTATTTGAGATAAATAAACACTTTTTATAATTACATCTTGAAATAACAGGCCAGCAGGCCATGTTTGAAACGTGAATTTTAGCAATAGCATAAAATAAAYAATTATGATTATGTTCAGATGTATGGTTGTATTCGGAAGTTTACATACACTTAGGTTGGAGTCATTAAAACTTGTTTTTCAACKACTCCACAAATTTCTTGTTAACAAACGATAGTTTTTGCAAGTCGGTTAGGACATCTACTTTGTTCATGTGTAACYGCTGTCTTCCTCCTCCTCAGACGAGGAGGAGTAGTAAGGATCGGAGGACCAATGCGCAGCGTCGTACGTGTTCATGCTCTTTATTAAAACAATCGAACACTGAAACAAAACAATAAACGACACGTGAAATAACCAAGATCGTACTTTTTGGAGAAATGTCCTCTGGTCTGATGAAACAAAAATAGAACTGTTTGGCCATAATGACCATTGTTATGTTTGGAGGAAAAAGGGGGAGGCTTGCAAGCCGAAGAACACCATCCCAACCGTGAAGCACAGGGGTGGCAGCATCATGTTGTGGGAGTGCTTTGCTGCAGGAGGGACTGGTGCACTTCACAAAATAGATAGCATCATGAGGAAGTAAAATTATGTGCATATATTGAAGCAATATCTCAAGACATTATTCAGGAAGATAAAGCTTGTTTCCAAATAGGTCTTCCAAATGGACAATGACCCCAAGCATTCTTCAAAGTTTTGTCAAAATGACTTAAGGACAACAAAGTCAAGGTATTGGAGTGGCCCTCACAAAGCCCTGACTTCAATCCCATAGAAAATGTGTGGGCAGCAAGGAGGTGCGAGCAAGGAGGCCTACAAACCTGACTCAGTTACACCAGCTCTGTCAGGAGGAATGGGCCAAAATTCACCCAACTTATTCACCCAACCAATTTAAATGCAATGCTACCAAATACTAATTGGGTGTACAGTATGTAAACTCCTTGCCCACTGGGAATGTGATGAAAAATCTAAAAGCTGAAATAAATCATTCTCTTTACTATTATTCTGACATTTCACATTCTTAAAATAAAGTGGTGATCCTATCTGACCAAAGACAATTTTTACTAGGATTAAATGTCAGGAATTGTGAAAAACTGAATTATGTATTTAGCTAAGGTGTATGTAAACTTCCGACTTTAACTGTATATCAAATGGTATCAAAAGTTTGCACCCACAGAAGTTGTTTTGTCATTTCAAACCCAAATGGAGATGTGCAATAAACATGCAATATGGATCTGCCTGGCATTGTACTCAGTCAACGGAAAATGAAAGCCACACATCTCAGCTGTGAATTGTATCCAACTCCAGATGATTGGTCCAATGTTACATCAACATTATACAGTAACTTTCACCTCATGATTTCAGCAATTGCTTGAAGATTCTGAAATACTCTTGTACTTTTTCAAAGCCTGTTTAAATTGATTTCCATAAAATCAAACAGTGCAACCTGAGTGGAGTGCAGATGCCGAGCGCTACAGAATAACATGAAAGTATAATGATGAAAGACATCAACTACTAATGAAGCATCTGGAATCATCAAATAAGAAGACAACCTGATGTATTCCTTCTCTCCCTCCCTGGTGGAATAGATGCTTGTAAAAAAACTAGATGCCGTGGGAGGGTTTATGTGTCGGGGGTCTGTTACGTCTGGAGTATTTCTCCTGTCTTATCCGGTGTCCTGTGTGAATTTAAGTATGCGCCCTCTATTTCTCTCTCTCTCCCTCTCCATCCCTCCCTCCCCTCCCAGAGGACCTGAGCCCTGGGACCATGCCTCAGGACTCCTTGCTGTCCCCAGTCCACCTGGTTGTGCTGCTGCTCCATTTTCAACTGTTCTGCCTGCCACTGTGGAACCCTGACCTGTTCTCCGGACGAGGTACCTTGTCCGGGACCTGCTGTTTTCGACTCTCTCTCTCTACCGCACCTGCTGTCTCTACCTCTGAATGCTCTGCTATGAAAAGCCAACTGACATTTACTCCTGAGGTGCTGACCTGTTGCACCCTCTACAACCACTGTGATTATTATTATTATTTGACCCTGCTGGTCATCTATGAACGTTTGAACATCTTGGCCATGTACTGTTAAAATCMCAACCCGGCAGAGCCAGAAGAGGACTGGCCACACCTCAMYGCCGGTTTCATCTCTAGGTATCTTCCAAGGTGCCTGCCTTTCTAAGGATTTTTTCATAGCCTCTGTGCCTCTACATCTGCATTGCTTGCTGTTTGGGGTTTTAGGCTGGGTTTCTGTATAGCACTTTGTGACATCGGCTGATGTAAGAAGGGCTTTATAAATACATTTGATTGATTGATTGATTGATTGATTGGGTATGAGTGTGTCTGAAACGTTTCTTAAATGTTTAAAGTAGGCGATGAGATTGATTACAATAGAAGTTGTAACTAGACCCTGCACATTTGAAACTGAGCATTTAAGACGTACTTTGTATTTCACAGAGTTGTGTGCCGAGTGGGGAGATGTGGTGGCATTTGTTTCATCACAGCAATGATAGACACCAGCACACAGAGAGATCTTTAATGCAGATATAGCTGTGTGTAACGGTGTGTGCACATGTACATGGATGTGTGTGTTGAGAGGGTGGACAGTATTTTCAACCTTCTTCCCTTGATTATTTATGCCTGTAAGTAAATTGACAGAAAACAACAGGACAAGACTAGGACAGCTTAAAAGCTTACCCCGCAAGGTTCAATTATCAGTTTAAAGGTCAATTAACTTTGATATCCTCTCTGACTCGACACAAAACGATGTCTCTTGGGCAGTGGCGGTGTCACGTTGTTCGTAATAATGAATGTCGGACCAAGGCGCAGCATACGTAGAGTTCCACATATTTTATTAGAGAAAGTGAAACTTAGAAAAAACCAAAAGAATAAACGAACCGTGACGACAATGCAGTACTAACAGGCAACTAAACATATACAATATCCCATAGCCCACAGGTGGAAAAAATTCTACTTAAGTATGATCCCCAATTAGAGACAACGATAACCAGCGGCCTCTAATTGGGAATCATACAAATCACCAACATAGAAAATAAACCTAGAACCCCACATAGAAAATAAAAACTAGAACAACCCCCCAGTCACACCCTGACCTACTCTACCATAGACAATAAAAGCTTTCTATGGTCAGGACGAGACAGTACCCCCGCCCCCAAAGGTGCGGACTCCGACCGCAAAACCTGAAACAAAAAGGGAGGGTGTCTAGTGCCGGTGGCAGCTCTGGTGCGGGTGAAGAACCCGCTCAGCACTCGGATCCACCATCTTTGGTGGTGGCTCTGATGCGGGCCGAAGAACCCGCTCATCCCGCGGATCCAGCCATGGACCCAGGCTGAACACTGTGCCTGGACATCCAGTAAAAGTCTAAAAGTATTTGGTTTAAATATACTTAAGTATAAAAAGTAAATGTAATCGCTGAAATATACTTAAGGCTCAAAAGTAAAAGCATACATCAAATTCCTTATATGAAGCAAACCAGACAGCACAATTTTCTTGCATTTGTTTTTAACAGTTGTGTAAAGTACTTACGTAAAAAAGTACTACTTATTAAAACGTTTTTACTTTCTATTTATATTTGACAACTTTTACTTCACTACATTCCTAAAGAAAATTATGTACTTTTTACTCCATACATTCTACCTGACACCCCAAAATACTTAGCAGMACAGGACATTGGTCCAATTCATGCATTTATCAAGAGATAATCCTTGGTCATCCCTACTGCCTCTGATCTGGAAGACTCAATAAACACACATGCTTCATTTGAAAATTATGTCTGAGTGTTGGAGTATGCCCCTTGCTAAAAAACAAGAAAATAGTAKAGTCTGGTTTGCTTTATGTAAGGAATTTCAAATGATTTATGCTTTAACTTTTAACTTTTGAAACTTAAGTATATTTTAGCAAGTACATTTACTTTTGATACTGTGGTGTTTATTTCTTTATTATCAAATGAMGAGAGAAACTTATCACACAAGTCAGAGTTATACAAAATATTTATTCACTTATKAATAAGAATAGCAGGTCACACCACACACACAAGTGAACGATGTGAGTGCTCTGCAATAATGAGGCTGGTCAACCCAACACTCTTGACTGTTGGGTTGAGAGCCCRGACACAAAGAWTACAAAGATACACCCTRCTAGTCTACATGACAAACAACAGATGTATGAAATGGGTCACAAGCTTAGGAACTGTATGAAAGAAAATAATAATTCACAGCCGACAGGATCTGCTGTGAAGACTGTTCTCATTGTAAGGAAACCAGGGTTTGGCCTCCAAAACAATGTTCTTCTCAACCTGAGCCATCTCTCCCTGGTACCTTCCATTACACAAACACCAATTCAGTCTATGTTCTGCAGGCTCAGTCAAACCGGAGCCGTCTCCCTCACATGAATGGAATGTGGCTTGTTAGGTTTATCACCTAAGGCATCGTAAATCTACTGTCAGCGTTAACACAGACACAGATAAGCGAGTATGAATAGAACCCTATTCTATTGCATAAAACAACCATTTGATGCAATAACAGTATATTTGAAACCAAATACTTTTAGACTTTTACTCAAGTAGTATTTTACTGGGTGACTTTCACTTTTACTTCAGTCATATTCTAATATGGTATCTTTACTTTTACTCAAGTATGACAATTGAGTACTTTTTCCACCACTGGTTTTTAGTGAGTCTGCCATATCAGAGGCAGTAGGACTGACCAGGGATGTTCTCTTGATAAGTGCCTGAATTAGACAATTTCCTGTCCTGCTAAGTATTCAAKATGTAACTAATACTTTTGGGTGTCAGGGAAAATGTATGGAGATAAAAGTACATTATTTTCTTTAGGAATGTTGTCAAGTAAAAGTAAAAGTTGTTGAAAATATAKATATTAAAGTAAAGTATTGATACCAAAAAAACTACTTAAGTAGTACTTTAAAGTATTTRTACTTAAGTACTTTACWCTACTGCTCGTGGGAGCTTACTGATACTGTTTAATTTATTACAAAAAAGGGTTCACAGACGGAACTGTTTCTGTGATTGATTGACTAGAAACAGACTATAAAACTCTGGACACTTAGGGGCACTCTGGAGTTCATTGGATAAAATACTACTGTATTGGGCAAAAAAAAGAATTTGGACAAACAATTAAAATGAGTCAGTGATGAGTATTCTCTTTCAGAAGACTGGAGGTTGGTTTTGTTCGTTAATATTTCACCTCGGAATGGTGATAACTGGAATGAAAGTAAATGAAAGTAAATGAATAATAATATAATATAAAATGTCAATTTCTTGAATGGCTGAAGTGGCTGAGTTGAAGCCTAATTGAACTGGGGTTTGGGATATTTACTTATTTAACAGTTCTATTGAGTATGGCAGTGTTTCCCAACCCTAGTCCTCAAGTACCCCAACAGTACACAGTTTTGTTGTAGCCCTTGACAAACACACGTCATTCAACTCATTGAGGGCTTGATGATAAGTTGACAAGTTGAATCAGGTGTGCTTGTCCAGGGTTACAATAAAAATGTGTACTGTTGGGGSTACTRGAGAACCAGGGTTGGGATACACTGGAGTATGTCCTTGTTGCGCTGAAAGCTCTCTAACACCCCCCAAATTCTYGTCAACTATGTGAAAGGGATCATGCCGTTACTTTGCTGCTTAAAGTCATTCCTGTTATCTAGTCATCCCTGTTATCTAAACTCATCCCTGTTACCTAAAGTCATCCCTGTTAAAAAAGTTGTAGCTTCACAGTTGCATTTCAATGTTAAAAAAAMAACAGTGTAAGGGCACTCCCTTTGTGTATAGCTGTGAGTGGACATTTTAAGCACTTTTTGACAGGACCAAGGAGCATCATGGGTTCTGGTATAAAAGGCCGAAGTTGGCCGCATGGAACGCATTACATATTTTAAGGAAGGATAGGTGTCACGATCGTCTATGGGTGAGAGAGAGGACCAAGGCGCAGCGTGTGCAAAATACATTCTCTTTTATTTAGAGAAGGGAAAAACARGAAACGAACACTGAATACAAACTAAACAAAACAACAAACGACCGTGAAGCTAACGACGTAAGTGCATAGACAAGCAACAAACGTTCAACATAGACAATTACCCACAAAACCCAAATGCCTATGGCTGCCTTAAATATGGCTCTCAATCAGAGACAATAAACCACAGCTGCCTRTAATTGAGAACCAATCTAGGCAGCCATAGACATACAAACACCTAGACAAGACACTGACCCATTAAACGTACAAACCCCTAGACAAACCAAAACACATACATTCCCCATGTCACACCCTGACCTAACTAAAATAAGAATGAAAACAAAGATAACTAAGGCCAGGGTGTGACAATAGGAAAGGAGTTTAATATTTCATTGGCCACAGTCTCACAGTTCCATTTTCAGAGGATCTGTGTAAGTGCCTGAACATGTATAGTCTGAATTATCGACCGCCTGGCTAAGAACTACCTTCACGATATAGGATGAAGAGAAAGTGTGTTATATTCCATACTGTTTGTTTGGCAGTTACAGTATTGTAGGGGACTCCATTGTTTACAATCGTATCAATAGCTATAAGTTAAAAAAATCTATCTTCACTCAAACATTGTCAGGCTCAATCAGAATTTCTGGAATGGATACGCCACAAACCATTTCATTTTCTATTTCACTATCAAGTATCTCTTAGCTAGACGAGTGGAGATATTTCCAGGACGGCATCTGTCAAATCCAAGAAAAAATAATTATTTCCTCTCACCGCCACTTCACCCTCCCCTACCTCGACACACAATCCTCCAATGAGAAGTATTTAATAGTTTAACATTAGCCTTAGTCTAAAGTGTACTGATACTACCTCTTGTAAGTCCAGAGTTCTCCATGCAACAGCAGGGACAGCTGCCCTCGTTCACAGCTCATTTGCTTCTGCTTGTCATCTYTGTATGAATAATAACTCCGCCGAGACCTACTGGTTTTTTCCTTCTACATTTATGTGCCATCGTTATCCCCTGTCAGGTATTTCTGTCAATAGCCTTGTGAAAGGAACACCGTAACTTGCGTAGTCATACAGTTGGTCATATTTGTGGACGTTTGAGAGTTTACTGACCACTATCAATTTAGTGAAGTCACTATTGATTTCATTGAACCACTATCAAACATATGTTTGCCCCATTGAGTTAACACATTTTGTTGTGTTACAGCCTTTAAAGAGCTTATAATGGATAGCATTGAGATTTTGTGGTAACTGGCCTACACAAAATAAAATATAAATTACGAATTAATTACAAATGAAAAGTTGAAATGTCTTGAGTCAGTAAGTATTCAACCCCTTTGTTARGGCAAGTTCAAGAGTCCCTCAGTCGAGCAGTGAATTTCAAACACAAATTCAACCACAAAGACTGGGGAAGTTTTCAAAAGCCTTGCAAAGAAGGGCACCTATTGGTAGACGGGAAAAAATAAAAAAGCACACATTGAATATCCCTTTGAGCATGGTGAAGTTATTAATTACACTTTGGATGGTCTATCAATACACACAGTCTCTACAAAGATACCGGCATCCTTCCTAACTCAAATTTGATTTGATTTGATTTGACAGCAAGGAAACCGTTCAGGGATTTCACCATGAGGCCAATGGTGACTTTAAAACAGTTACAGAGTTTAATGGCTGTGATAGGAGAAAACTGAGGATGGATCAAACACTGTAGTTACTCCACAATACTACCCTAATTGACAGAGTGAAAAGAAGGAAGTGTGTACAGAATAAAAATACTCCAAAACATGAATCCTGTTTGCAACAAGGCACTAAAGGAATACTGCAAAAACTGTGGCAAAGCAATTCACTTTTTGTCCTGAATACAAAGTGTTATGTTTCGGGCAAATCCAGTACAACACACATTGCTGAGTACTACTCTCCATATTTTCAGGCACAGTGGTGGCTGCATCATGTTATGGGAATGCTTTAATCATTAAGGACTGGGGAGTTTTTCAGGATAAAAAAGAAATGGAATGGAGCTAAGCGCAGGCAAAATCCTACAGGAAAACCTGAATCAGTCTGCTTTCTACTAGGCACTGGGAGATTTATTCACATTTGAGCAGGACACTAACCTAAAGAACAAGGCCAAAGCTAAGCTACTTACCAAGAAGACATTGAATGTTCCTGAGTGGCGGAGTTACAGTTATGACTTAAATCTGCTAGAAAATCAATGGCAAGACCTGAAAATGATTGTCAAGCAATGATCAACAACCAATTTGACAGAGCTTGAAGGATTTCCAAAAGAATAATGGGCAAATGTAGCACAATCCAGGTGTGGAAAGCTCTTTAAGACTTACCCAGAAAGACTCACAATTGTAATCACTGCCAAAGGTGATTCTAGCATGTCTTGACTCAGGGGGTTGAATGCTTATCTAATCAAGACATATGTGTTTTATTTTTATTTATATTTATACAAATGTTAGCATATGTCTTCCACTTCGACATTACAGTGTATTTTGTGGAGATCCTTGACAAAAAAATGATAGTTAATTCATTTTTATTCCCACCTTGTAACACAACAAAATGTGAAAAAAGGTCACTGAAAAAGGCACTGAAAGGGACACTGTGTCTATACTTTAAAATATAATATAAAATATCCCATTGCTGCATGATGTCTTGATAAATATATTCATCCTATAAATATATTAATCTTTTGATGGTATTTCATAATTTAGATGCATGGTGTTATAACTCAGTCCATTAAAAGTTGTAAAGCATTTCACCATCTACTTCGCAGCACATTGTTGTGAAGATTAAGTTATTTTCCACCCCCAACCACATCTCCAGTTCTCTTCACGGTTAGAAAGAAGTACAAAAAACTGTCGTCAGTGATAATTCTGAGTGATTAAGAGTCAAAATAAAAAGTCCTTTAATAAAAATGAATTAGTCCTTTGAGTTATCGTCGAGGAAAGACTGATAAGGGGGACATGGGGGCTGAAATTGGTAATTCATCTCAGAGATTGCTGTTTGCTGGGTCAGCATTCCCATTTCCATTTATTCAATAGTGTGCCTCCCAAATTTTACACAATGGATTCATTATTTTAACCCTCTAGTATGCGTGGCAACCAGCCCAAAGTTGCTACTGTCTTCGGGCCATCTAGACCGCAACATGTTCTGTAGTCATTAACTGCAGGATTTCTGCCTTAGTGTTCTAGCGGAGTGAGTATCAGCAGTGGAAAGAGGTGGTGCCATTTCAACGGCCTCGTAACTCAATTCTTGCTCGTACAATATGATATTATTATTACTTTTGGATATAAAACACTGTCTAGTTTCTAAAACAGGTTTAATTATTTCTCTAAGTGAAACATAACTCTTTTTACAGCCCATTTCTATCCTGAAGTGAAATTTCCAAGAAGTATGTCTCTCTTCAAGATACTCTCTATAAAAGGCCTTGGCACTTAGGACTGTAAGAAACACGACGTCACACGCCTTCCTTGTTGGGTGTCATGCGGAAGTGAGAGAAGAAATGACTTGATTATCTCTGTCAGGGACTGAAAACAACATCTTGGAGTGATAATGTGCGCACTTTATTTTTTTTTTCTGGGCGCGAAGTAGGAACTGGACTGCGCTCCTGGAAAACCCTCATTATATGAATATGACTCCAGCTTCGATTTTATTATTGATACATGTCACAATATCATCCTCAAAGTATGTTTTTTCAATATACTTTAATTATATTATTGAAATTTATTCTGGACTTTAGACGTGATGCGACGCAAGAATTTTGTCAAGACGGAGAGGTTACACAGCGCGATGGCCAGTGTGCCATGCTAATTCAAGAGGACATCGTTGTTCTGGGTCCAAATGAAGACGGTTCTGACAAAGGACCCTTTGGAGAACATTCTGATGGAAAAATCAACAAAGATAAGGACCCAATTTGGGATGCTTTTTCTATATATCTGTCGAACTGTGCTATCGCTAGCGTTTGACATAGAATCAATGCTGCTTGTGTTAGCTATTGTAGTAAGCTATATATAACAGTATATTGTGTTTTCGCTGTAAAACACTTCAGAAATCGGAAATATTGTCCTGTTATTCCGCAGCCAGACATGATCTTCTCTCTTTTCATTAGCTAAGTCC